>NC_083597.1:38153984-38459151 GCF_020882245.1 Rhopalosiphum padi
AAATTTATATTATATGTAGTATGTATTTTCCAATACTTGTTAGGTTTTAATGAGCACTAAGCAGCATTAATTTTGTATTAAAAATAAAATATTCACACATATAACTATTATAATACTAAATCATTGATAGGTATAATCAATGGTACCTACTACGAAAAAAAAATATTTACTGTAATATGTAGTTGAAGTATTATACTTACAACTTACTTTTACATATTAGATTTGAATAATATACAGAATAACGGAAAAAATATGCAATTATTAAATTCTTCGACAGTCATGTACCGTATTAACAATTATTCATATGTAAAATGTAAAGAACGTACCGAATGGAGGAATTAATATATACGACAGTGAAGTATAATTATCTGACGTTTTAGGTATAGTGCATTAGTGCACATTTATTTATAATGTATGCAGTTGTCTGACAGTGTATTACATGGTTAACTTAAGTGTTTATAGGACGTGATTTGAATTAAAACTATGAAGTAGTTTAAACTTTAAATCATCATAAAAAAAAAATAGCAACTATTAATTTTTGATATTTTTGAATCGTATTTCGATTATCATCATTATCTGGACGACCTTATATACTATATTATATACTTGGCATATATATAGTAACATCTCCTAATAATCTGTCAGTATCAGCTCCGTATAATTAGGCACTTATAAATCTGGCATCAGCAATCTGGTTTCCAGGCGGATGACCTGTTTATCAAAACGAACGGTTTTACAATATATATATATATATATATATATATTATGCGTTTATCTTCAACAAATAGTTTTCAACACCAATATCGATGTGTCGATTGTTTTGTGTAGTTATATTGTAATTAATGTACATATGCTGTAGCGTCTGTCCAATTTAGACTTAATTTAACGAATATATCGTATAATAAAGACAATTATTAAAAATTTGTGTTGCATACGCATATACGCATATCTAACATATTTTCAAGTTTTAATTCTATAAAATGTTATTCGATTATATTATGTATTGAAGCATCATAACTACAAGTTATGACACAAGTACGTCCCCACGGACCACTATATCACGTTCTGACTCGATCACTTAAGTGTATATATTTATTATTTAATATAAATAATAACATCAGAAGTTTGAAGCCGTAGAGCACTTGCGCACGTTACAAGGATAATATTTAAATTGAGTAAGTTGAACTTTTCAACGAGTTTATAAAAAATACCTACCTATATACGTGTAAATATATTTTTGTATACTGACTGCCGTTCAGTCATGTGTTTATAAATTTAATATTGTAATATTATATTATTATTATGTATTAGTCGCTTGAGTAGTCAGATATTTTCACACAATATTGTACTATTATTATAATTAATTTTGTACACACTACACTCCCGTTTTATTTATGCTAATTAAAATAAAAATCGTTGATATACATGCATAACGAACTATATATAGTATTAAATATTTTATCACACATGAGATGTGAACGCACAAGTCATAATATGATAGTAAAAAATGCTACAGTAAAATGTTTTAACGTATATAGTCACTATAGCAGTATAGCCAGTCTAATATAATTCAAGATTTAACTATGTACAACATATTATAATAATATTATATATTATTATGTTGATGTATAATTTAAAAGTGGGTTCTTATTGTTTCGTATATGGTTTTTTTTAACCGTATGTATATGTGTGTAATGTGTATATATACTTTTGTATATATATATATATATATATGTATATTATACACAATGTTAATTTAATGTAATTTCCCGTCTGTGCTTCCTGCACTTTGTCAATTAAACACGTTAATGACAGGCTATACCTGGATATTGCGGCCGGAATTTCATCTGAATACGTTTATAAACGCATGTACACTTTATATACAATGAATACAATATACGATGTGTTCGAGATGACAGGAAACACTCGAGGAGATCCTTGTGTTCTAATCCGATTCCCATTGTATGTTTGTTGAACGCGATAATGCGAACGAAGGTATATAAACGACATAGGTACCTCTATACCTACAACAATCTCTATACCTATACAATAATTTTAAGTAATTTTTTTTTTTATTGTAATTTTTACCTTTTTTAATGCACCATAACTTTTTTTCACAAACATCAAGACAACCTACTATGGAAACAACGTTGAAAACTGCCATAAGTACCTATAGGGCACACGCATCAACAAAATTAGCGTACAAATCTAATATATCTACATATTTTATGCACAAACAAAATAACGTTCAGAACTTACTTTTATTTTTTTAGATTTAGATTTATGCCTATATATATATACTAAATTGTATAATACTCTACAATTAATTAACTTTCACAAACTCTAAAATGTCTTCTCTTATTTTTGTTGTATCAAGAATCAAGATTAGCATATAGTAAACGCACTAAAAACCATTATTGTTTCTATTCTCTTTTCTATTCTTACAAATACAAATCGGAAGTGTATCTCCTGATATACAACCACTGGTGTATAATAACTTTTATCTTTCTGCTAGAATATTTAATGTTGGGATTGGTTACAAAAATAAAAATTTGTTGACTAGCCGAACTGCCATGCGCTTTGCAATGAGATTTATTTGAAAAAAAAATAATAATATCTAATTAATTGTCAATTATTTAAATGTACAACCAAAGGCAATGTCCGTTCCGTATGTATGAATGTAGGTTATAGACTCAAAAACTACTTGGCCGATTATTATGAAAATTTAAGGATATTACAAAAATTTCAAAGAGTAGTTGGACCACGTTCAAAAATATAGCAGTGCTATTGCCCATCTCGATTGAATTAGTTCACAAACCAAGGTACGCTGACGCCAGTTTGCTCATGAATTGAGGTACACTAAAAAAACGGCAAGCCACATTGATGTAGCGCTGTATTTTATATTTTTATGTTTGTTCATTTTTTTCCAGGGGCGAAGTCGGCTTATACAGCTAGTAATATATATATATACACATATACAATTATAGCTACTGCGATTGTTTACACGCGTGTTTCGGAAACGGCACGTCCGAGCGCAAAATAAATATCAATAATAATATACCGAATATTCTCGGATATGAGCTGCAGTATATATATCATAATATTGTCGTTGGCATTATTTATGATGAATATTAATAATCATACGAACGTGGTTCGGCCGATCGAAAACGATATAATATTATCACCGTACGGTAGGTACTCGTTTTATTATATCGACATTGTTATTCGTATGGCAATCCTTTTGGTTTAATATTATAATAATTATTATACAGGATTTATATTGTAGGTACAACGCCGCCGTAGCTATGAACCGCGCGAAAAGTGTGTCAGCGCGAAACGAGGCCATCCCGAGCGGCAGCGATGGCGTAACAGAACCGCTCTCGGTGCACGTGGAGTTCCCCGCCCGCGAGAGGCCTCTTTTCTCCTCTTCAGTTCCACCATTTACGCTCGATTCCCTATCCACCACCACCACCACCACCACCACTACCACCACCACCACCACCACCAACGTCACTTCATCACTAGGGGCCGGGTTATCCTCCTGAGAACTCGCACGTGCAACCCGACCTAACTGAACGGCGGTGAGGGGGACCCTTATATTACGGCTTACTATATGCTCAGTACTCCAGTATATACGCGCGTTACAATAATGTGATATTATCCGTATGGCCATTTCAGTCATGAGCATAACACTAGATAAAAATAATATTATAAGCTTATGGATCTGAAGATCCTCCACCTTAAAATTTTATATAAACGATGAACGAGATGATCCATTTAATGTATAAGATAGGTTTGTTTTAGAGAAACACTGACGTTTTTGAAATTATTTCTTTTACATAATTTTAAGTCGTTACAAAACGTCATTTTTGGAAAAACGATTGTTGTCATTAAAAAAATATAAAAATGACACCGATAAAAAAAATAGTGATAACTTTAAAAAAATGTAAAATATTTTAAAAAAATTACCTGGTATACCTATATGCTTAGTATTAGCTTAGTATTATAGGATCTGTGTTTTGAATTGGGGGATTGGGGGTGAGAGTAATTTGAGGGAATCAAGTCTGTCCACCTATTCACAACAATGATAAACTCAATAATCGATGAACTAAAAAAATTGATCGCTCTGTATACCAATATAATACATTCTTTAAAAATACTATTTCATATTAAATAAATATTTGTTTAGTACATTTTTTTCAGGTACGAGTCTGTATAATGGTTATTATAGGATGATACATCCGAAAAATCGATGTAAACATTTGTATGAGTTAATTTGTTCACGGTAAACATTACTTTTTTATAGACAACTAGGTAAAACTAGGAATAAAAACTATTAAACACGTGTAGGTACATTGTACCTATCTATATACATTGTAAAAGGTCATTTAGTCGATGTATAAGTGTATAACGTATCTATGTGAAGAATCGAAATAACTTTGAAAGTTTTATCGTAAAATCATTTAAAGTAATTCGCTGCGGGGAAGAGCAGAGTATTTGTATCTTTTAAACATAGGTACATAGTATAAATCATTCCGTCTTATCAATATTGAATTGATTTGATTTTTATAATTTAATTTAAATAGCGTAGGTACCTATAAAATTATAATATGTTTTATTTTCATATCAAATAAGTCATAATACATATTAAATAGTTTATTATATAGTATTGTATATAAATACTATATTATTAAACAAAATATTATAATGATGTAGTTTGAAAAGCATAATAAATGTAGTAGCTACGAGTAAAATAATACGAGTTTCATAATACAATATTGATAAAAACGCATATATTATAGTGTCTTAATTAGTGCTATCATAAAATATGAGTTATTCATGTTATTATACATATTATGATATTATGTAATTATATGATCGTTGACAAATAATTCCTTATAAGTTACAATCTGTTTTTTTTTTTTAAATAAATTCCAAGTATTTCTGTTTTATTTTAAAAACCACATTGAAGTTAATAATAATAAAATACAAAATATATAGGCACCTATACTTATACGAATTATTATATATTTTTTCTTTTGTTTGCTTAATTACGACATGGAATGCGGTTGGTACACACTACACAGTAGTTGCAATTATAAGAGTATAGCGATTCATATAATAAAATTACTATTGAACGAATATTACAATATTGCTTTTAAGTGCATATGCAACTGAAATCATAATACGTCACATTATTATAATAACCGTATATTTTTCCTATTAATGCGATTTCTATTCAGAATTATCCATGAGTACTGCTAATAGCTAACGCTGAAGCCCGAAATAGCATATTAATACATTTTAATGTATACGTTTTAATAGAAGCAGCTTTAATGTAGTATTGTTAATCGAATGAGTGAGGTAAAGTTTTACTAAACAAAACATCATGAATATACCTCAAGAGTAGCTTGTTGTACTTATTTGTTTATGTTTTTATCATGTATAAATGTTTAATATATTTACTTTCAATTGGGGAATTAACAAACGACAACAATCGAACAGTATATTATAATATAAATTATAATTTTAGAAGTGCTTAGTAACCTATAATTAATAACAGCAGTACTAATGATAAAATAAATAAATAGATAATTTGTATTATATTGTTAATTAGTTTTATATAAATATGAGTGTATAATCGCTAATTATTGTTATTGTTAATTTTTATTGATCATTATTTTGTTTAATTTACACATAATATAACATATGTACATGTATCGTATGGTGCACGATATACTACAATAATTTATTATACAATATTAACAAGGTGATTCCCTAAGAGTCTAAGACATTAGAAATTTATTATTAAAATATTTTTGATACTTTATATTTTTTCTTCTAACACTTTATCTGACTTATTATATTAAAAATTAGATAACAAATTGAACTTCCTTTTTATACTTTGAAGTTGAAATTCGTTTCCTTTTGTAGTTGTAGATTTTATGCATTTTTAAGCAAGGCGTTTGTTTTTAAATTATTTATTTTATTTATATCCGTATTCAATTGTTTTTGAAGTTTTAATGATGCACCTTGTTATAAAAATTCTGACATTTTTGGGATTATTTTTTAAAGTTATTATTCATTATTATTGTCGTCTTTTCGACGTTATGTAGAATTTTGAGTTAAACACGTTTCTTATAATAATATAATATTTTAAAACCACGAGTTAAAATAATATATTTCTCTATAAGATTTTATACAGATTGATTATTATGACATTGAGTAATTCTTTCAACTTTCAATCATGTATCTGTCGATAATATGTAGTCAATGTTATAGAACCGAGATTTAATATATTATTAATAAATGTATAAATACATTTTCGTCAATATATATAATTATTAAATTGTGTAAAATGATGTTTTTAATATTTTACATAAAATGTAATTAAAGATTATAGCGCAATTGAACAGTTGAGTTTAATTTTACTAATTAGTCATTATAATATTATTATGTATATTTATAAATGTGTATAATTGTTAGTTATATTATTATATTTTGTTTTGTTCCTATCGTTAACTTTCTCTTAACGTTGTTTTTAGTTTGACACAGTATATTTTTCAATGAATTCATTGTATTGCGTTTTTGAAGTTAAGAATGATGTAAAGGATTTCTCATTTTTTTTGTGTGTGCCAGATATGGGTTTCATTGTTATTACTGAAAAGTATTGAATATCACCAGACACCAGGATGTACTTTATTAATTTTTTTTTTTTTTTTTGAAGATTTATTTCTTTAAGAATATTACATCTCTTCTATATTACAGCAAGTACTTAAAAGTTAAGACTTACTTACTTTTATAATAAACAAAGCAGAAAAAACAGAATTATAAAACCGAAAACAAAAAGAAAGTTAAAAAAAAATCTCATTAAATCTGCCAACAGACTGTATTGTTAAGGTGGAAAAAACTACACATTTTATCAAAACCTTTCACGAAGTAAAAAGTGAACTATGGATTTAATTAAGTCTGAGACTTCGAGGATTTTTGGTAAGATTTACCGTAAATAACTCCGGGAGAGACAAAGTATTATACGTTAGCCGAGAGCATCACAATTTATTTAGAGTTCGCGGATGTGCCGAGTTTGTAAAACAATATAATTTACATTTTCAAACAGTAAAATACTGCTAAAGTCCAAATGATTTATATGTACACGATATACACACTTGTGCAAAGATTCTGATACTGGACAAAGACTATTTTTTTGTGATTTTTTCGTTCGATTCTTTCTTATAAAATTCCGTGAGAACCCTTTATACGAATGGACCAATTTCTTATGTATAAATTATAGCTCACATTCTATATAAAAACTATGTCCTATACATAATATATATATTCGTAGGTATAATTTAACTTATTGTATGGCTGCGATCACTCGAATTACCTTCCTGAAAATAAATCACAGTTGTAGTAGATATAAGTTATAATTCTAGGCATTTGAAAAAAATGTATTGTTTTTTACTGATTTTATAAGATTTTTGATTTTTAGTATGATACATTTACAATATATAATTACTTTATATTACCATTAGGATTTGTTTAGAAGACAGGAAATAGTTATTTATTTGTGTAAATTTATTTATTTTTATTTTTCATATTTTATTCATAGAAAAAAGATAAATTGCTGTTATTATACAGTATTTTTGTCGTGAACTAAAATCATGGCAATACGATTATTTTTATGTTGTAGGATGCAGTGTTAATATATTGTCGAGTATACAGTATCACTGTAGTAATGTCATTTTCCACGATTTTTCGTTAAAAGCATTTTACGACAATTTTTTTATAGTCTTATTATAGTTACGTTATACGAGTTAATGTACCTTTTGTAAGTAGTAAGTACCTATAGTGGAATAATGTGATGTTTCAATAGAAAAACTTAGAAAAACCACTCGTTATTGTGCAAATGTATAATACTCAAGTTACGGGTTGCAGGTTATTCGAAGGCGACACGAGTAAAAAGAAAAAAAAGAACATTTTCCGGCAAGCGCAACTCGGGTTCTCAATGTGCGTACCTACACTTTATAATATGCCGTACACCCGTATTCCATAATAACACATCGCTGTCGTATAGAAGTCAAATTCGCAATCCCATAATAAATCATCACGATATCCGGGATGTCGATCCGGTAACATCATATATTCATAATATCAAACATACACATATATATATATATTATGAAGAGTAAATACACATACAAACAATGGAGGCGTAAATAAATATACATGTATATATATAGTACACATGCAGTATATACGTTACACAATAGTTTATCATATACGATAGATTACCTATATGTATAATATATTGTTCATATAATATAATATACAGTATATATATATAGTGAAATCCGTCGTACGCTTTGAATGTAGGTCAAACTTCCGACGCTAACGCGGTTCGTAAATATACGCACACGCCATAATATATAATATACGCGTATAATGTATATATATATATGTGTGTGTGTAAGTGGACGACCGGAGCGCACATTACTATAATAATACAAATAATATATATCATCATTGTCGTTGTTATCATTAGTATTAATCATCATCACTACACAGTCTAAAATGCGTTATGGCGATGAGCGCGGGTGAAAATAACAAAAATGCAAAACAAATAATAATTCGTTTACGGGGCGGACCATGACATGCGATCGCGAAATAATACAGAAGTACGACAGTTCGGTAAAAAAATTGATAAAAAAAAAAAATATGTTCCGATTAACTGGATGTAGTAATATTACGTGTATATTCGTGTCGTTATAATATCATATATCTCGGTCTATCGTGAAAAACAATAATAATACATAAATAATAACTATTTAGATAATCCGAATTCCAGGACGTCGTCGCCGCGTGTAAATCGGAACAAAAAGAAAATAGACGGTACTCTCTCCTCCCCGTGCCCCGCACGCGATCCGGTCGGTCGATTTTCCCCCACCGGCCCCGAAAAATATAAAAACGGCCTTACGGTTGACCCGATTTCTCCGGGATTCGTAATCACACACACATACGCATATATATATATTAACGTTATATTCATTTTACGTGTCGCCACCGCTACAGCCATCCACAGTATATAAAGTATAATATAATATATAAAATAATATTATACACAACGCTGCACGCATTATATTATATTATCTGTATAGATATGCGTAAATAATGTAATAAAACAATGCGATGCGTGCGAGTTTAAGCTCAAATGTATATACGAACGAACGCATTACTGTGTATACAATATATACGAATGAACATTACTGTCTATAATATACAACTGTGTGTATGACTGTGCAATATTATGTCGTATTCGTGTTTGGTGTGTATTATTACACGCAGGTACGTATGTATATGCTAGTACAATATACTCAGTGCAATATCGCGGTATACGCATATTATTATGTTAACGGCGGTACATGACGTGTTTATTTATATATTTAAATAGATCTTTTGTCTATTTTTTTAGTAATAAAAAACGGCAATTGGAGGAAATATTGTAGTATCGTCTATATATTGATTGCATTTTGTTGCATTATTATACGTGTATTATAACGGGTATTACTATAATGGGGAAATTATAGCTAATGAACGTAGTTGCAATAACAGATATACCGATAATTCGTACTAATTTTTGTCGTCGAAGCTTCGTATTTTCGATTCCGTAAATATAATATTGTAAAATATTTCAACGTTCTGACTCGTGTTTCAAGAATTATGCAATAACTTTATTATCTTTAAGCATTTACAGAATACACATAGCATGTATATTGTAATAATTTTATTGTTTTCCGGTGGCCTTCCGATTTTTGTATACAAGTAGTATATAAATATATCTAAACGTTAAACATGTATGATTAGCGAACTTTGTCAACAATTTTATATTTATATACCAAAGACCAAATCATTTAAAAAACACGTCAGCGTTTTATAAATCAAAAAATAGAATTGATACGACGCTACAATGAAGTAGGTATCTAAGCGTAAAAGTAAGATAAAAAATTCTTAAAATTTAAATCATATTATGTATCGTATATATTGTATATCATTATTCATTGAAATATTAAAAACGACTATGATCAGAATTAAATATTTTGTTGGGAAATTCAAAAAACATTAATTGAAATCTGCATTTGAGTTGAATGTAATATTTGAGTAAATACTAAGTTTGATTAAATGTATTGCATGCCGATTTTGTGAGGAAACTGACCGGAAATGACAGTGCGTTTTTGTGCACATTAATATATAGCTTATACTTATAATTATATAATATAAACATATATTGTACATGACCGTGAAGTAGCTAGTCATGTCATCCAAATTTAAAATGTTCCACTCAAGTTCGGCTATAACTGGTCATTTATAAGTTTAAATTGGTAATTTGAAAGTTCGAACGTTTTCACTTATCCACTATGGTATAAATAACGGATAACGTCTTTTAAATCTGGCCGCCGCTTAACGTAAATCATGTTATATGTGCACAAATTCAAAACGTGCAATTCGCCTACTTCCCTCGATCACTTTTAAAAATCGAATAATAGACCGTGCTTCACGAGGAACTTTTGAAGTGTGTTGTATACCTAATATAATAATATGTTACGTGCTCATAATTGTTGTACTTATAATACGCGAAATACAAATATTTTCAAACAATAAATACGAATGTCACTGTTAAAACTAAAATCTAAGAAGTCGATTGATATGTGGGGGGCGGCGTGTCACGGCAGAGGAAACCCGGTTTCGTATCAAGAGCGGCGGTATTGCTGGTATTATATTATATTAACCGACAATAACAAAACGCCCCTTCTGCAGGTTTTTTACGATAATGTGTCACACTGATATAAGACGTATGTGTATTACAATATAATAATATTACGATATGCGGTCGTATATATAATTATTATGATGTATTTGCGCGGGGCGTGCGAATAACGCATAACCCTATAATTATTATTAATATATATATAATTTAAAATATGCCACCTAGCCATTATATAGGGAGCGCGTTTACCTGTCGCATATACGACGTATATAACCTATTACAATATTACGGTTATAAATAGTATAGTTATAAAATATTATAATATACCTATACACTCGCATAATATAATATTATTATACTCGCGCTCGGCGTGCGCGTACGAAGAGTTTGCGGCGGCGATGGCGGTAAAATATTACGGCGGAGAAAGACCGACGGGGTGTGCGACTTTCGGTCGTGTCGCGGGAGGGGGTCGGTCGCGCGGCGAAAGCGCGGGCGCGCGCGTCGACGGTACATGCGCGGAATCGGCGTCTGCATGTCCCGCGATCGCGGCGGCGCGTGTCGCGGAGAGGGTACTCGCGGGTAAACTTGCACGTGCAGTTTATTGATCCGTGACCCAGTTCGAGTCGAATCGGCCGCCGCCGCCGCCGCTGCCGGTGTTGCTGTTGTTGCTGTCGTCGCGGCTGTCGCGCGGGCGAGCAAACGACGACGACGACGACGCCGCGACGGCGCCTCCGTAAATATTTATCGCCACAATAAAAGTTTTCCACTGTTTGTCGTGTGCATCGTATAATAATATTAATATTATTAACATCATGTACAGAAGTTTTCGCGGTCTAGTCCCCGTCACACATCACACTATAAAATACGTATATATATATATATGTGTGTGTGTGTGTGTGTATGTAGTATATAGGATATCGCGTGTGCATACCTAATACTTGTATATATATACGCATATACGAGCTAATACTTCTCTTTCTTTCTATATGTATGTATAATATATGTGTGATTACGAGAATATATATATACATATATAGGTACGATTGCAGTTATATTACCTATAGCTACGTGTAATTACTCACTTACATATATATATATGTACATAGATACACCTGACCGGCAACGCAGTTTTTACGTCGAATAATGTTATTCGTATTATATATTGTATAGGTACGTTCGTGCTGGGCAGGCCGAATATTATATGTGTATTATTATTATAGGGTTGACCCGGAACGAACACAACTTTTTTCTTCAGACTTAATTGCTGCTCGTGCGATTATTATTACGATAATAATAGGTAATTTCAGAAAGTTGAGTGTATATATATAGGTACCTATAGGTGCTTTCGGCACTTTCCTCTGTCGTCTGTCGAAGTCGTATATATACGTCGCTTATGCGCCTCGTTCGTATATATTTGCGTATTGTGTAATTCAGACTTGATATTAAAAGAAAAGGGAAAAACCCTTACCCTGCAATTATGATGTCAGCCCTTCGGAACTTCCCTTATTTAGGGGCGACAACGACGAATAATGTGTATACAATCCGTGCGTTACATCACTATTCTTATTATTACGCGCGCCTCGACGGTTTTCGACGATTTATATAATATTTTATCCAGCAATATAATACAGGCTGGTGTATAATATTGTATTATATAAAGTTTATTTTCTAATTAACTGTCTATCGATTTTCAACCCACCGCCGAGCGCTGTCTTTGATCTTTCACAAAGTGTTGTAAATCGAGTTATATTTACAGTACAATATAATAATATATAATATATATACTCTGAATTATACAACCAATTTGAATATTTTACACAGCAACAAGGTTTGAGATCGATGTTTTTAGAATGAACGTTTAAAAAAACCTTTCATAAGTTATAAGATATAACTAAACAAGAAAATAGAATTACCGACTGTGAACAACATACAGAAAAATTGTATTGTATTACACTGAGTTCTCGCAGTGTATTGGGTCCTTGGGGTAAATTCGTTTCGTTTTGCTCGCGCCTCGACGGAGCACGCGGTTTACACTGAAATGATTGAAGTATTATTTAAAAAAAGCGTTCTGTACGTTTATACCGTTCGTTATTTCGCAGTTTATATAATAGCCATAGGTATCCTATTATAAGACAATAACCGGGAAATTAGAAAAGTCATCTGTAATCTACGTTCAAAATGTTTATCTATCTATCTATTGGGCCATAGGAATCTATATAAAAGGAGCTAAGAACTACTTTTTGTAAAGCCTTAAAAAGTGTTTTTTGAAAGTAAAAATAAATAATAAACAATAACTATATAATAAGCACTTTAATCAGAATCGAATAATAAAATTAAATCGTTTTGAAAATAATACATTTCATGTAATTCAATAAAATGCTATTCAACAAAAAAGTAACAGAATTTAAAACTTATTATACAGAGATACTAACTGCTTCGGAAATTTCATCAACAAGATGACTTCACAATTGCATCGTATCAAATGTATAGGTATATATTATTAGTGAGTTGTGTCCACTTGTAAATGTTGAGAGAGTTGAAACTTTTGAAGCACTTTTACTGCCTGAAGAAAAAGCAATGCACCGAGTAATGAGTAGGTATATTGTTTAAACTATAAAAACTTTTATGATTTTTTTTATTAGTCATCGAACACATTGGAGACAAAGTCAAATTTTTGTATACGAACAAATGTTTGAATTGTTTAACATTTACGTCTCGGAGATTTTATATAACTTATATACTAGGTATAAACATTTTTTTTTTTTTTAAATTAAATTAAATTCCTTCATAACCCAATCTATTGTAGCAGTTAATTACTAAAATATGTTCAAAAAAATGTACATAATAAAAATTATTTCATGTATTATTAATAACATAGGTACACGTGTACACGACAAGGAAACTATATAATATAATTCATTGATGAAATTGACATTTAATTTTTAAATAAATAAAAAATTTCATCTAATGTTTAAAAATTATATTATAAGAAAAAGTCGTGTTCTTATTCGAGTCAAATTCCATTTAAATTACATATTCGTATAATATAAAAAAAATAAAATGCTTCTGTGGCAGGAGTAAAAATATTAAATTTTTGTTTATTGACTTTTACCAAAAACGCTTTGAATTAAATATCTACCTAAAAAAAATTAAAATCGGGCTAACAAATAATATCATCATTGAAATTATGTATTCTTAATTTTTAAACATCTGCTATTAGAGCAAATGCTCTAATTCTCTATGTACGATAAGAATGTTCTGAATGTTCTGATGCAATATAGGCTATAGCCAATATAGGTACACTATAGGTATTAGTATTATATTGTAGGAAGAATACGTACATCGCAATACTTCAATACCAACATATATAGTATTGCCTGCGTTCATCGTTCATCTATCTTTTCCAAATGCCCTTTATTTATTGTATCCACTATTTCATTAACGAATGTCGTGGACTCGTAGTCTTTTCAATTTAGCTTTTTCACAAAAACACTCTTGGTATAAGACGACCATCTGTACATCAAGTAACATATTTCCCACACATTTCATCCATTCCAACTCAGTCATAAATTGATTTCTTTTGAGAAAATTCCGATGTGTATTATTTTTAGAAGAAAATATATTTTTTTCTTGTTTGAAATAAAAAACGGAACTGTTTAATTATTTTCAATGTTATCTTTCATCAAAACCAAATAAAAATATAAAAACTATAAAAAAAAGTTTGGCAATGACGAACCAGGTGAACGACCTTAAAACCAATAATACAATACAATTAATAAAGTTAATGACCTTGATGAGAATGTGTGTATCAATCAAATTATAAAAATATAGATATGTGTAAATATATATATTTAAGCAAACTTTTGTGTTAATATTAGTAATACTCGAATAATTTAATACTTACCTAGAAAATCAAGTCAACTTTTCAACTGTATAAGAACATTTATATTATTATATATGATTAATTTATTATTATATTAATATAGGAACTCCGTATACCAGATACGAGCTTAACTCAGTTGGTATACGTATCAGCTCTTATTATTATTATTGTATTAACAATGAATTATGCTGAAATAAATTTAAAAAAAATATTGCATACCTAGCAGATATATATATAGGTCCAACCGACTCCTGCACTATGTAGTACAGTGTGCCTCTTTAGTTGTCTGATAAACTTACATATGGTGTAGTTGTAATTTGATAAATCTGTTTTCTAAAAAATATTTCAATTATATATTAGAACCATAGTATAATATAATCAAATATTTACTTTTTTATAATATAATATTACGTTAATTTAAATGTTAAAATGTTTGTATAGTATGTATATTCAAACATGTTTGTTATTAATTATTATGTATTTACTATTTTCCTTTATGGCTTTATATATTATTATAATATAATATATTACATAAGAAATGGTTATATTTATCACGACTACTTATACTTATGATTCGTAAACTGTAATTTACAAAGGGCATAAACTTTGGAAATAACAAAGAGGATTAGCGTGTTTACAAATTTACATTACATATGGGGAACAAAAAGTGGTGCAATAACTTCTAGCCATACTGTAAGTACGCGGACAAAATATTTATACGTTTGAACACGAGCTTAAATGAAAGTTCTGGCAAGAACTTTACTATAGAAATCGATCTGTTATATTGGATTTAACCAATTTGTGTCTCTGCTGTAAGTAATGCACGTTAAACTTTCGAAATAATAAATATAAAAAGAACCGTTTTTTTTTTATATTTCGGACAATGACGACTATATAGTTTTGGAATCAATTTCTTTTTTCGATATTGCATAATGATATACTACACATAGGTGGACATTTTTCAAGCGCCAAAATTGTACTTGTTTTCAGCTTTTTTTGATTGTTATAAAAGAAGCATGTTATATTTTTTTTACTATCGTTTAGGTAATCGTATTCTAGTATTATCGAAAATTTATCGTTATTTGTTTTTTTTGACGGACGGGTACTGTAACAGCGCACGCCGGGAAAAGAGAAAAAGAGTCATAAATATGTATGGATAGGCACACTGAATACACACACTAGAATACAGCAGCATAAATCCATAATATTATAATAGTGTGAGGTCAGAAGAACCTATAGTAAAATAATATTATACACTTGCTATATTACACAATTATACACGTACCTACCTATATATTATTCTGTTGTAAGCACTAAGCATATATATACGATCGACCGCGAACCGTATATATATTATATATATAGCTGATATTGTGCATTTATACCTTTAACTGGCTACTTATGTTGTACGTATAATATGGAGAATGACCGTTGCATGGCCAGTACCACGAATTTAAATTAAATCGAAACAAACTTTGAAGATTATTTTTTAGGGCGTTGGGTGGAGGTGTTCATGATTTCATGAAGAAATTATTACCAACACGATTATTACTCTCGACCTGCAGGTCTGCGAAATATTTTCTATACACGCCTATGCCTAAATATGCCTATACGAATATTTCAAATAACCCATTTACGGTCGGAAACGGACGACGACGCGGCCGCCGATAACGGACTTTCCGGTCGCCCACCGCGAAAAAAACAAAACCCATTAAATGTTAAGCACACGCACACAGTCGGCGTAGGTATACGCGTTATAATATTACCGCCCGACGGTAATATTTACAGCCTATGCAGGTCTATAGTATATAATATTATAGTAACAATATTATAACAGTATATAATGGATCGTAACGTCGGGTAATTGCGTTAGGCGGCCTCGGAAGGAGTGAAACGGAAAGAGAAAAAGGGCGAGAGAGACGAAATCGGCACACGCACAATATATATATAATATACCTACCTTATATATATATATATATATATATATACGCGTGTGCGTGTGTGTGGGTAGGTACGCGTTTGACACACATTCAGCTCGCGCCCGACCAAATAATAATAATAATAGTGTAATGTGCGTGTACGCATTTCTCGGTTGCGTAACAACGGTACAATAATCGCCTGGGCGACCCCGAAATCGCGGCGCGGACCGGCCGCGTCGGATGACGCCAACCGACGCGAACGCCCATACGCACCGCGCGTATCACACGCCCCCGGGCGCCCGTTGACCTAATTTCCGATATCGACGGCGATATAAAATATATTATAATAATAATATATTTGTGTACCTATACCGATGTGCTGTGCTGCTGCTATATATCGCAAGAAAGTGTCATCTGCAGTAAATATTAATGAACATTCTCCCTTAATATTAAGATTTAGGAGTTTGCAGAGCACACAGTATCGGCAGTATCGCTGTAAACTTTGAATGAAAACTATATTGAATAATTGAAATTATATAAGGCATACATAATTTGTTATTATTGTTATTAATAATAACTTGAGAATATCAGTATATAGTATGTATTATAATAACTTATTATAAATTGAGATTATAACATTTATAACGCATTATTTTATACGTCAACATGTTTAGAAAATTATTCTTTCCGTCTTCATACTTTGAAAAATAATGAAAATAAATAATATAATATTAAAATGGTGCACATTATTTATAATTTTGAAAAAAAAGGTATTAATTTTCAAAATAATGAGTACCTAAATGGCTAAATACTGTTAAATTATTCGCTTAGCATGTATAAATATCAATATTTATTTTAATAACCCTCAGCAATAGCGGCCATCATTGTAAGAGTTTTATGTATTATAAACGTCATATAAATTACATGGTTAAAAATATGTATATTTCTTATTATCCATATAAATATCCTCTGACGTAAACCGAAGTGTATAACAATGAGTTATTGGAGACATAGGTATACGTATATTGTTAATAGTTATGATTTAGAATGATAGCCGATAGGTGGGTACGGTTACGGGATTCGTGGCCTTAGCTCTAAAAATCAGCATACAAAAGCACTGGTTATATCCCTACGATTTGCACCCATGCTCTGCATAATATATAATTATAAAATAATATTATATTATTGTTGTTATATTGCTATTATTTTTTAGTAATATTATAATCGCGTTCATATTAGTATAAATTATTATTTTATATTCAATGATTAATCTAAATTTAGTAAATTATATATTAGGTGAATTACAAAACAAAAATAATTGTTGTTCACGCTATTTTAAAAGATACATATACTATTTTATCACGCGATTAATGGTCCATAAATTACAATGTAGTTTTGGGTGTGGTTTGATATTGAAAATATATATATTTAGCTAATAAACAATATAGGGTTTTTAAATAAAGCAACGAAAAAAATATTTTTTAAAGTTCTAGACATCCCAACACCTATATTATTTTAAATTACCAAAGTTTATTATCAGTGGTTTTAAATGTAATATACAAATACAAATTAATAAAAATTAAATCAAATATAAGAAAGGGTGGGCAAGTGGGTACTGATCTGCTGTATAGTAGAGATAGAGAGTAGGTCACTATAATGGATGCAATGCCAGGGATCATTGTATACGAAAAACGATTCTGAACAGAGATGATTTGTCAGTCTAGGATAATTAGTAGGATATTATATTATATTATTACCTATATTTAAATTGTAATATATCGTTATTCGTAAAAAATTTTATTTCATGTGTTCATAAAATGTTTTCTATATTGACGCTGGAGTTCTTTTTAGAGTTATTTAAATGAAAACTAATGGAAAACCTTGTATTGGGTTTTTTAACTTTAGTTATAAATCACAAAAATTTTATGAATTTTCAACATCAAAATTCCTTACTAATTTTCGCGATTTCGATATATTTCGTAAACATTTGAACTTTAAATGCTTATAAACAAAAATTGTGATTAACGATTTTTGATTTTTTTTTTTACTACAATAAGTACAACTTATAATAAACTTTGTATTAAATTTTAAAGATTTTTAGAAAAGCCAAATTTTTTTATCGGCATTTCAAGAAAAAAAATTTAGAAAATTTCAATTGTCTGCAAATAGTTAAAAAGTCAAAATATTTTGAAAATTTAATCGTAAATAGATATCGCTAATATAAAAATTTGATTAAAATTTCAAGTATTTACAATAATTTGTTTTTGAGTTGTAGCAAAATAAAAAAATCGATTTTGTCGAAAACTGATTATGCGTAAAAATTCCCGTTTTTCCGTTACTTTTTTAGGGTTTTCCTGACGCTTTTGAAAACTACTCAAAACAAAATCAAAGCACTATTACTACTCCAATATGTGATGATAGACAAAAAATAAAAAAAACACACATCATTGTAAAATCAATACATTCATCATTCTGTTTAGAATCTAAAAATCTAACGATTAGTAAAAGTTTTATATTAACTTATTGTTAATATTAAACTACAATTATGACTAAATGTATAAATAACGTTCTAAAAAAAATTTCTTGATAATGTTTAAATTAATCTAAGTTATTGTTTGAATAAGGTTTCAAATTATAATCAATAAATCTATATATTTCTCAGATGTTATAATTATATACATTTTTTACTTCAAAAACTGTTTTTAAAAATCTCATAATAAATATTAGATCTATAATACATATTTAGCTCCATATTAAAAATCCAAAATTATTGAAATATTGAAATTATTTTAATATATTTAAATAATTTAATATATAAATAGTATTAATTCAAGTATACTGTATGACTTACTTCTCTGGTTGTTTTATTCAACCGATTGCCAATAAAATGGTATTGCAAGTAAGTTTTTAATAGTAACAAAAAACAAAAATCAGTTAAAATAATTTTATGAAATGCAATCGTATATTAATTTTATAAAAAGTCATGAAAATCAAAAAATCATGCAGTTATTTTTATCGCCTATTTACATTATTTTTTTCAAAGAAAGAATATAATGATTATTTATTTTAAAATCAAATTTCAAAAAAAAAAAAAAAATGACAATGTCTGATACAAAATTTAATTTATTCGATTATGCCATCCAATATTTATCCACTATTTTTCTTACGTCATGCCGACTTATACTAATATTTATACAGATTACGATTGGTTTTGATGAATTCATCGACAAACACAATGACAGAAAAATAATTGCGATTTATG
The DNA here is from genome assembly GCF_020882245.1 of Rhopalosiphum padi. Lineage (NCBI taxonomy): Eukaryota > Metazoa > Arthropoda > Insecta > Hemiptera > Aphididae > Rhopalosiphum > Rhopalosiphum padi. The sequence continues at coordinate 38,173,811 of NC_083597.1, forward strand.
TTGCGCATTGGAAGTTGTATTATATATAAGTAATTTGTATAAAGTATAATATGTACGGTATTCTGGAACGTAGTACACTACCGAATCTGACTGGTTGCTAAGGGTAACCATGGTTACAAAGTCCAGAGTCCAGTAAAGTAAAACTCGGTGATATCATCGATCTCCGCCGTATACAAATATACCCGCGGGAAATACGTAAAATCGACAATGGTGGAGTGCGTATGTATATAAAACAGTAGATTTAATTATGAATTTCAAAATTAAATTTAAATTAAAAACAAATACTCTCTTTAAATAATGTTTCGGACGTGTTTAATTCCATTTGAATACTGAGGGATTTGTGATGGTATTAAAATACCAATCCATTTTTATGTATGTTTATTTTAAGACGATTTTAAGATAAGTATTTTAATATTGAGCGTGCAGCATTCAAAATAATAGTATTGGTAACCACAGATTACTACTAACAATGAATTATATAATATAATTACCGAAAATACCGCATAACTGGTAATATTATAGATACCGGTAGTATACAAATACCGGATACCGGTATCAACATTTGATATACCACCAGCCCTATATCTTAAGATTTTGATTTTTTTTTTATAGGATCTTACATTTTTAATTTCATGTTCCGAAGCAGATTACCAGTATTTTTCAAGCTCTTCATAACTCTGAACAAAGAGCCAATTGTATACAAATTTGTAGATCTACAACATATCAGTCAATTATCTGGTACAAGTGTACAACTAGCAATATATATTTTAAATGTTTTTCTTTTAAAAGCTCTATAAGATTTTTAACGTTATTTTTAGTTTGTTTTAATTGTGTTTCATTTAAATATTATACATTAATAACTAGTTGTTCTCGTTTAGGCCCTAGACTTTATGCTCTGTAAATTTTCTGTAATGATTAGTCTAGCAGGCTGAGATATCGAGTCATAATTTATTATGATTGGGGTCAGGGCCGTCCCGAATAGGGGGTTTTAGGGGGTGTCCCCTCAAGTATACAATATGTTTATGTCAGTTGGCATATTTATACATTAAGTATTTGAGTTGGCACTTGCCAAATTATAATTTTTTGTATACAACTTATAAATAATTTTGTAAATACTTCAAAGAACAAATATGACGACATAATAATTTATTAATAGGTATATTGTAATTTATAATAATGATAAAGGTATATATGTTAATTTTCCGATTATCAACTGTCTAACACAAATATTATAATACAATTTAAGTACTAAAATATAGTTTGTTAAATAATTTAAAACATTTAAATTTGATTTTTCAAATAGAAAAATTAAATTTTTTAAGTAAGTTCAATTATTATTTTAATTAAATTTATCTTATGTTCAAGTTAAGTTTTAATTAAAACCAGTTACCTATTTTTTTAATTATTATTTTCTATTTGTTAAATATAACATCATCGTAAAAGATTAGCTCCTAAACGATATAGGTAATTCTAATGCCACAACTCAAGCTGAATTCACAATGCATCTATTTTATAGAAAAGAATTTAAAATTGTTCTCGATACTCTGATGAAATTAACAAATGATAATTAAAAATCATGTATTTCTTCTATATTCAACCATTATTTACTTTATTCTCTCAACCATTTAATAAAAGCAATATTATATTATGTTACCAAATGGCAAATTATAATAGTTTTGTAAATATACATCAGTGTTGTATATTTTGTTATTGAAAATATTTTATTGTAGTATGCTTGTGAAGATATTATCAAAATATATTAATATATATATAAGAGATAGTAAAATGGAGAGCATAGTAAAATATTTAAGAATTTGTAATATTGTGTAAAATATGATTACTGACTACTGTATGTATGTAATCTGTAGGTAGCAAGTAATTGTCGAGCGAAGCGAGAAAATTTTTTTGAGTTGGCACATTAATGCATCTCACCCCCCTTTATTATTTTGTTCGGGACAGCCTCGATTGGGGTGTTTAATCCTAAGTGTAAAAACGAGGACTAAGAAACCAGTTTTGGATATGATAAATTCGCTTTAAGTAATATATATCTTTTGGTATATGGAGACTATATTATCGATCCTTATTCAACTATATAGAACAGACTTAAGTAGGTACACAAAACAATGTTACTAGAAATCTAATCATTTTAAGATATAGATAGGCGATATATAGAGAGAATACCTCAAAATTAAATTATGTAAAAATATATTTTTCAAAAACGTTTACATTTTTAAAATATATCGAGTATTTACTATTAAAACAATCACTCAGTAGTACCTATTTAATATGTATACTTACTATTGAATATACATTATATCTATAATAAATGTTGTAAATTCCATATACCTTTAAAACTTTATTTAACTTTACTTATATAATTGTTATATGTGTGTATGTTTTTAATAGGTATGGCTTAATTAACATACACGTCAGTGCTTTTTCAGTTTGACGATCGTAAAGTATTAATGGTGGGTAATATATAATATGTATATTGTATACATAAAGTAGTAATATGATGTACAAATAACAAAATATTATAATTCAGTACCTACTCAACCTACCTTTATGTGCACATTGTACATATATGCACATAAAAATAATATTATATATATATATTTATTCATATTATTCATATTATAATTATACTAAAGTCTAAAATTCAATTATTATTGAATATAATTTTCAGTTTTTTATTTAAAATACTTATTAGTTATGAAATACACATGTTAATGCAACATTCCGTACGTAGTTAACCTACCTAAGAACTACTAACTAGGTATAAAGTTTATAAACTACGCAGCTGTATACGTATAATTTACTCGAACAGAGCAAAATGATAATACATTTAAAACTACGATATTTATTAATTTTTAACATTTAATTTTTAAAAAAACATGAGGCCATTGCAATTTTTTCAATATATTAATATGTTATGTTATATGTAATATCGTGGTTATTTGTGAGTTTGTAACATCAGTTAACAATACAATTCTGAATTAGTGTATATAATACAGGTTAATTTTTTTTTATCACGAACCACTCATTATTTCAAAAACTATAGTCGTTTCTGGAAATATTTTTCTCGCATAATTGTAAGTAATAAAAAACAATTTTATTATTACTCCTTTTTATGATTATAATTGCAGCTTAAGTTTTTTTTACTTTTTGTATAATAACACACATTTAAAATTACATATTCCGAAATAGAATATTATTCGGATTATTTCGACGAGTAAAAATCAAATTTTGGAGTAGTAGTTTTTGAGCAATGATAGTATTTAAAGTTCAGATGAGTCAAGAAGTGTACTACATTTTGCGGGGTAAGTTTTTGAAATGATGAGTTGTTTATGATAAAAAAAAACACCTGGTATGTCCTTTATGATTATTTATAATTATTTTATACTGTACACAAATTTATAAAATAATCACAAGTCATCATTTTAGTCCATCATCACTTATCTGTTTCCGATATGTATCGATGTTGAGAAAACCGGACGTATGTCACTCAATATTATATACTATAGGATTTAATTTATAAAGTAGATCATTTAGCGATTTGTGGACAGACATGTGTTCTAATTTTAAATCTCGACCCATAGTGAAACAATAACACAGTGGAAATACTATAAATTTAGCTTTTTTGATCATTTTTGTTTTGTTTCATATTTTTAATCTAAAAATAATGCAAATTTCATAACTATACGTCAAACATACATGTATAAACAATAAACATAGTACATATATAATACTAATATTTATAATCTTCTACTGATCGAATATAATACGAAAATGATTTAGAGTGTGATTATTATAAAATAAGTTTATGTATGTTTTGTGAATGTATACTGACCAAAAAATAACATTTATCATACTGCTGTTAAAACAATGTGTATGTCTACACAAGGTATCAGCCAAAACCGATTGCGGAAATTATATGTTTGAACAAAATAAAAAAACGTTATGGTTGTTACTCGTTACTCGCGTTAAAAAAACGATAATAAGCTATAAGTGACGATGTAAAAACAAACAATAGACCGTTAACCTAATTTTCAATGTTTTTGTTGTAAAGACGAGGACACGAAGCTATATAGATATTGAGGCCTTTGTTCTACGTTTTCTGTTAAAAATGAATACAGCGGATACGGTCTAAGTAAATACTGCGCGTAAATCAAGTATGCCCATCATTAATTAGCTATTTTTATAAATAAAAACATATCCATAACAGTGACCTTTACTCATATAGAAAAATCAATAAATATATAATATTATGAAAATACTATAAAATAGATTAATGATTAATCATCAAATATCTAATAGGTATACAAAATGAGTGAAAATAACTATACCATACTAACATCAATCTAAACTAAGACAAGATACATTAAGTATTAGTAAGAAATTTATAAAGCTTAGAGTTATATTCTTTTAAGTAAAAAATCAATTTTTGTTTTAAAACTTAGAATGATTCAATTTTGTGATTAAAGTGAGGAATTTTGTAACATATTCATTGTTTAATAGACATATTGTATATGTGACCATTATGGGATTATTTACAACAGAGCAAATGTTCCGAGAGCTTCAAGTATAGTTAAAAATATTTACTTTAAAATTTAGTCAATTTGGTAGTTAATTATACCTTATAAGATGTTATATATGCAAAAGAAATTTCTGTAGCACTGTTTAGTTAGAATTTGAGTTAGTATAATATAATAAAATATTATTATTTATTAATATTCATATTTTCATATTGATTCTTATTAATTGATTCATTTTCAAATCCATATACCTAACAGTATAAAACGTAACATAAAAATCGTAATAATTAACTTACTCATGTTTCATGAATACGTTATTAAGACTTTAAGAGACATATATGATATATGCATATATTAATGATCTGTTATACGCATTTAAGCGTAATATAATAAATGAGCAATTGCCGCAAGTCTTTGGTGTTATTCTATGATAATTATGTTGACTGAACAATATTCTAAACCGTTTTAAGCCTGAAGCGTATCACACAACTATAATATTTGTCTTTAAATATTACTTTATAAATTTGAAATCATAATTCAGCTGTAAGTTCACTGTGCACGATTATGTTATTTTACTGCAGAGAGGGTGCGCGTGCGTACATATATAGGACAATTATTTTAACATAAAATGCTTATTATATCTCAAAAAGTACCTATTATTAACTTTTTAAATACTATATACTTTTTTTTACTTTACTTTTTTCAAAAAGTTAATACTTTTCCAAATAATGAGTGTTTACTGTTAAAAGAATCACCATGCTATTTAAGTTTGTTATACATAGACCTACTATAGTAATATAGTTTGTTTATGTTCTTAATATTGAAACACAGATTAAAATAATATCAAATTAATTAAATGACACGTTAAGATGGTAGAACGAGTTTTTAGCTATTGACTTAAAGACTATTTTTCGTACTCAGATTAATATATGAGTATTATCTGTGTATAATATATACTATACTTAGTTAAATAAACCTATAGCTATAACTACACAATATTATATTTCTTTAAAATTAGTTTGTAATATTTTTTTTTCTAACGAATAATTTAATTTTTTTGAACTCATTGGCTCAAATAACTTGTAACTTATAAGTATCTAATGTCTATACTGTATTATTATGAAACGGTTATAAGGGTTTTTAGAGTTTTTACAAGTAGTATATGGTATATAGTATAACTATATCGAATTCGATGATTATTTTTCGACGAACATCTTATTTGTAATTCTATATACCCATAATCTATTCTGTGCTTCTACCTACTATGTTGGTAGAAAAATAATAAAACATTGAGTTATTTTCTTTATCTCGTATTATTTTCCATTTCAGTAGTTTCATATAAATAACCCTTAATTTATTCGAAAACAACTAAACATCATTATTATGTTGATTTATTATTTTTATATGCTCGTAATATATATATTATTTATATTTCTGAATGAATAAATAATATAGTACATAATAAAGAATAGTATTTTAAGGTAAAATAATAATTTTATTATTATATCTTTAATAAATATTAAAAACTGAATAATTTAAGCAAATATTAAGAAATCGTAAAATTTACAGGTTAAATAATTATAATATTTAATATATAATTTTTTCTAGTTGTAAAATGTATATGCCTATATCAGTTGTTTTTATAATTTAGTAGAACATGATATGTTGACGGAAGCTAAATTTGTTTTGTACCAATACATTTCATTCAAACTCTAAACTATAAATATAAATATTGTTTAAACTCTTATTCTCCAAACCTCTAAACAGAGATAATTCCAATAAAGTTTTCTTCTACATTTACTCTTCAGTTTTGAATTGTTATTGTTAAATAATATATTTTTTAATTCACATAATACCTATATTATGATAATCATTTTACTTGATAAATATTATCAAATTATAACATTGACTATACATAAAGAGTAAAATAGAATAATTTATTTATAGGTAATTTGATTTTAAAAGGTTTTTAATAGTTTAAACCGTTATAAAAATCATTAATACTGCAATAGGTCACCAGAGCTGTGTTCATATAATGCATTTATGTATTTTAAGTTTAAATTGAAAGGAAATTATATAGATTATGATCAAGATTTTGCTAAAAATAACATACAAGGGGCACTTATTCTTAAATTTTTTTTAAACTTTTGCTGCAATTTTTTTGAGAATTACCAAAACATTTAAAAGAAATAATAATCTTAAGACCGATCTGTGAAATAATTTAGAAATATGAGTGTATGAGCGCTTTTACTATACACTTTGAACAGTGTACAATTAATATTCAATGTTGGGTATAAAAGTAATTTTGAAACACAATTTGAAGTACTTGTAATTTTTCAGCTGCCGAGAATTAATATTTTTCTAAAAGTTATAGAACAGTAAAAATTAAGAAAGTTTAGTGTTTCCACTTAGGACCTATATTTATAAGTCGAAAATAAAATTAATTGAGGAACTCTATAGAAATAAAAACAACAACTAAACAAAACGGCGAAGAAATATTTAAGCCAAACACACGTAGTTTTTCTTTAGTTATAAATTATTTTTACTCATCAGTATCATTTTTAGTTTAGAACGCAGTAATTGATCATACTATTGGCGATTTCGCGTTATGAGCAACGAGGTAACCGTTCGCGGTCGGCGAGAGTAATCAGCCCCTATGACTACCCTCGCCGACCGCGGACGGTTACCTCGTTGTTCATAACTCGAAATCTCCAATATATATGATTTATATGTATAAATCATTATTTAATTTAAAAAGACTTATATAATTAAATAAATAAATTATATATTTATTTATGCATATATTCCGGTGACCAATCGATCTCCTGTATGGGCTGTATGGCTGTATCATATGGTTTATATAATACATATAGGTTCTTTTTCAAAATCTTTTATAATATAATGATTATGATTTCATCATGGATTATATGTCTCATATTTTCATACCTGAAGTTTTATGGGTGATACTTATACGACACAAGATTTACTATATTAAACGATGTTATGCCTATATGACATATTATATGATCATAAAAAAGGCATTATTTTTTTTATTGCTAACGGAGCGATGAATTTATATATTGGTTTAGAATGTTTATATACATTGTATATGCGTTTAATATACAATGACGAGGGGTTTTTATACGTAGGTATATCTGTTTGAATTGGACAAGCGTTCCAAACTTTTAATAACATTATATTCCATGCTATTACCTATATATAGATATACGTAGTTCATTTGTGGATTGATACACTTTTTATAAGGGGGGCGAATAAATTCATATAAAATTTACCGTACAATTTATTGCAATCATTAAAATAATTTGTACATACATCTGCAAAAAAAAATGATTTGTACATTATTTTAATATTATAAATAATAATAAATATATATCTCAATATAATAAAATTATAAATCACTAAATTGTTAAATATATATTTATATATATATATATATATAATATATATATAGAGGTATATGTAATATGTATCATATATAATAAATAAATGTATACCTACATTTATTCGACCTTTTAAAATGTTTGATGTATTTTAAAATGAATAAGTTTAAAAGTTGAAAATGACACGATCGTAATAAACGATTTATGATTATATGTACCTATTATTATTTGTATTTTTAGTATGTCAATACTCACTTGTATATATTATTCTATATATACATAAATAGTATTTATATAATATTACAGTTTATTGTTACAACTTATATTTAATATTTACTCGTTTATAGAATAAAATAAAGACTTCTTTGACTTGAATTTAAATTGAATTGTATTCAATATTCATATAGACATATAGTTAATAATAAAAGCCATTTTACTTGATGTATATTTTATACTTGAAATATTATCCTATAAATAAACTATTGTACACTTTACGTCATTCGAAAACTAATTAAATAACAAAAATATACATTTTCTATTCAATAAAGACGGTGAAATTATTATTATTATTATTATTTTTTAAAACCGTCAAACTGTTATATAATACAATAATGATTGTATATAGAATAATAATAACTATTATTTCAATTAGCTGATATATTATTGTGTATTTATAATGTGCGCAATAGTTAGGGGTGTTAAAACTTTAGAGCCAATGCCTAATTCACGTGTATTTTATTTTTGTGTCATTTCTTGTACATATTTTGTTGTCAGTTTGATTGTTATTATTATTATTTTATTGTATTTTGTATCTTGTTGTGCATATCACAAAAGAATTATATTTTGATATCATATGACATGAGTGCATGACACATATATTAGGTATTTTATATTACATGATTGGCACTGACGCGTTCAATGTATCTCACATCAACCGATGTTGGAGAATCCACTGAGAAACAAAACAGTCGACAGATATAATAATATACATCTACAATGCGACTTCTTTAAAACCCTTTGCACCTACACGTGTTTATTACATATTTGATTGTGAAATTTACTATTTACGCATGTTTCGTTGGACTCTATTGTTCCGTTTTAACATTTGTGAAATATTATATCCGATGTCATACTAACTGCAAAGTGATGTAGGTACTAGTGTTCTATTAATTATTTACATCAGTGCAAACTTGAAGTATAAGACATGAATACTTTGATATATAAGATATAAACATAGACAAAGATCATCGGGTTTTGCGTAATGTAAAAACAAGCCTTTATTTATTATTTTTATTCAGGATTTTGAAGTCTGCGATTTGTATTTAAAAAAAAGTACTCCATAAAAAAAATATGCGTCGTATAATATATATTATAAACTGCTGCGCAGTATAGGTTAGGTCGAAGCACATACCTCGTGGATTCACAGAAATATTATACCATCTCACTTTATTTTTCGTATTTCGATTTTGTTAAATATTAAAGGCACTATATAGGAACGGCAGTACAAAGAATTTTTAATTCGTTTTATTTATTTATTTTTTACAGTTAAATTCCAATGCAAGTATACACAGGTATACACTATTATTTTTGAATATTATTATTTCGATATTATGAATTTAAAATATCGCTTGTTTATCAAGATAGCACCAGTGTTTTATTAATATGGATCATCATTTTTAGACTTAGATATCAACTTTTTTATGAAAAATTTTCTTTTCTGTGAACATACTATTATTCAATTTTCCACAGCAACAGTTTTTTTGCTTTATTATTTTTGTGTATTTATAAAAATGAAAACATAAACATATGAGAGGTACTTTAATAATATTTAACATAGATGTATAATCGTTCTAAATCGGATGTATATTGTACTTTGGATTCATATCAGCATTATACAAATAAAGATAATGTTTTATATTCAAACGTGAGTACCTATACGAAAACAATTACACTATTATAACAGTGATTTTAAAAATCTGCAAAACATTGAAAAAAAATGCGTTTTAAATTTTAATTATAATTTATTTGCGAATTATACCTATGTTATGTATTATATAATGACATTATATTCTTTAAAAAAAATATATAGTCTTTAATAAATTTTGTATTTTGTGTTAAAGATATATTTTAATGTATAGGTAAATGTAATACGGTTACTAAAGTATATGTGATCTACCATTAAAATACTAAATTTTATACAATATAATAGTTAAATATTAAATGTGTTTTTTTTAAATTTAAATTTAATATAATTTATATATTATGTTTAATATATGGACGGGTTTATATCATAGAGTATAATATTACTCTATGGTTTATATTACCTAAGAGTAATTTTTTAGGATGTCCTATATATGTTACCAATTTAAATTTGCAATCAGCCAGTCATATACTCAGATACGTAAACACGCCGTTGAAAAGTCATTCTAAAGTTGAATATATAGCAATTAATAAATATTAATATCCATGTTATACAATATTATTGAATTTGTTTATAAAACATTATACATAATTATACACTCTCTACTCCAACACAAGCTATACGACTTAAAGGAGCAGACATTATGTGTATTTTATAAAAATAAATACATTTTAAAATCAATCAAAAAAAAAATATACATAATATGTCTATGTATAATGGTACAAATAGGGCCAATGTTTAATTTTTTTACAAGTTTTTAGTTGTAAAATTATGTGGCTATATTAATTTCATAAATATAAAATAGAAGAAAAAATATTTTTGACACCAACAATTTTTGCACCACATATTTATACATATTATACAAATTACTTATTTGTTTATTATAATATAAATATCCAGATTTTCTATCAAAAAGACATATCGACTATAAATAAATATAAAAAATCATCATTTTTTGAAATTGGCTTTATTATACAATAATTGTGTTTTATTTTGTTGTTATTGTAGAAAAAAAAATCAATCTTTAATTAGCAATATTTTTACGTTGGGATACTTTACTGCATTTTACTATTATACACTATAGCCGAGATACAAAGATGAAAACGCAGTTTGTTGGGAGCTGCAGGCAATAAGCTGAAGCTCTTGATAGTGTCACGGGATTTAGAGATTTTTAGGAGGTTACAACTGCAGAGATTACATTCAAATCGACCACCATTAACCTCTCAGTATATAATCGAAAATAACTGGACAATTTTTAAAGTCTATATACCGTATATTTTGTCACGCGCGTCGCAGTGTGTATAACATATTTTGTTGTATATTTTATCGTCGACACCGCCTGTAGTTGGAATAAGACTCTGGACATGGCGCTCCGGATGGGGTCGTATAAAATATTTTCAATCAATATAACGAAGCGAAACACACCGACTGGCTGCAGGTAGGTACAAGTCGTAGGTATTCGGCGGCGTATAGTGCGTATACCTTTATTATAATATAATATGCACGTGAGTATATTATTCCGCGGGTACAATGGCGTGAAGAATGCGTGCGCTTTTGTAAGCCGATCGACCCAAAAGATGCATTATTATTATTTTTTATTATCGGTGAGAGCAGGTGGAAGACTACGACGGGTACAACAACTCGAGTGGTCCCCGTTTGTGCGGTGAATTCAAAACGGCCTTACTATGAAATATGAATGGTCGCGCGTCGGAGCGAATAACCGTGCGGAGACGGTCGTTGCGTTGGCCGCACTGGCTCAACCGATTCCTAGTGCGCCGGCCGACCGCCGGAGAGCGCTATCGTCGCGGCGGCCGGCGTAACGGAACGGAACGGCGGGCCTCGGCATCTAGCCAATGGCCAAACGACGCGCCACCGTTACATTTTCACTACGGGCGCCCAACGCTCGTCACGTCCGTCACGCGCCTACAATATTTGTGGTGTGGTTCTCATCCAGTGTTGTCGTTTCGGACGATAACGCCATCACAACCGTTCCTGCAGCTCACGGAACCGCTTCAGTTGGTCTCAAACGTTTCGTTGAAAAGGCCCGTCACCATTCTCCGGGTAAAATTAAAACGGAACTAGCAGTGGTATTGCGATCGTCATCATTGCAGTCCATTCGAAGACGGACCCAAGGGAAGTTGGAAGTTCAACTCCCATCGGTAGGTGAGTTAAGCGTTGAGCGAATCGGTGCTATTTTTTAAAATGTATTTTTCAGTTAAAAACCGTTACCGCGGGACGAGAGCGATAGACGCGCGCACGCCTGGTGAACGCACCCTAAATCCAATGCCACCGCCTTCGCCCATTGACCCCAATCGCTTCGATAATAATAATAATAATAATATGCATTTCTGTCCCTCTTCCACTCCCTCGCCGTTTGTCGCGATCACAGGCGCCGATCAACAACACCGGCGCACGTCGTATAATATTATTATAATTTATTATTCCGTGGCCGACAGAGGCACGACAAATTCTATCGAGTAAAATATTAATATTGACGTTGTCACGACAACGATAATACGTGTGTCGTCGTGATGACTGCCGTATACTTGTTGCACGTCTTATCCACTCGCACAAGTCAGTTTTCGCGTCGTATTCGGCGGTCCCGTTGGCCGAAAACATTCCATCGCAAAACCGACGCGCATTTTCGGCGGCGGCGGCGCCACCTCCGCCGCGTCATAATTTACAATGGAATATATTTTATCGATTCGCGCGCGCGGCGGGACGTGGAATTATTGTGGAAGCGCAACGTGGCGACGGGAACACCGGCGACCTCTAGTGTGACGTGCCCGCAGCGGTTCAGTGACCTCGGCACGTGTACCAGATGCCGCGGTCAGTCGTTCAATCGTTATCAACCGTCGTTTCTCGGCGGCGGCGGTCATGTGCCCGTTGTGTGCGCGGAGCGATGCGCTCACTTGGAACAAGGTCGCGGCGATGACCGTCCGCGTCGGTCCGATCTCGCCCGGCCCGCCGATGTCGCCGCCGCCGCCTGCAATGGTTTTGTTTTCCGTTCCGTCGACCGTTTCCCGACGATTTTCCTCCGATCGCCCTCTCCCCACCCTCGTCACTTCCCGTTTTTCTCCGATCGTCGTACGGAGCACGAAGGTTCTTGGACGTTGGCGCGGCGCATGCGCGCACTACCGACAGCGGCAGCAGCAACAACCGGTCAAAAGTCGAAACGTCGTACAATAATTCGCGTCCGTCGATATCGTAATAGTACCCGCGATACAACAACACGACGTTATGTTGTACGCGACACGATGTCCATCGCAGGTGTCCGCCGTCGACTTCGTTTCACGCTCAACGCAGATAAGTAGAACTTGCGCAATAATGTATTGTAACTATTATACCTACTATGTGTTGGCTATTTAGGTGAGAAAGTCGACCTCGCCTTGGTATTTGTACGTTTTTGGGTTTTTTTTTTTACAGACCAGGCGACGGCACGTCGTAGGCATGTAACGCCCATAATAATTATTTACTATAATTCCACATCCTTCCAATTTAATATTAAAATATGTATGTTTTGGGATGGACAGTGGTGTTACGATTGTGTTTTATTATAATTCATTTTATATTATTATACAAGTCTGTTATCGTCGTCGAGGAGTCTATTAATTTATAATTGCTCCTGTTTCAATTATTGTGGCGCGTGTACATTTTTTACGTCATTGCCCCCAATTATGATTATTTATCATTATATCGTCGTCATCGTCGAGTGCGATGGGTCAAACTGTTCACTGTCGCGCCGCATTATTATTTTTTTATATAAATTGTGTTTGACTAGTAACTACTATAATATGTATAATAATGTATTACTTGGACTTGTTATTATTGTTGCGTGTTTATTGTTTGATATAATGAAATAAATAATTAACTCCGAACACCTAATTATGCTAATGGTTAGTGATAATGACTAATCTAATAATTAATTAATAAATGTATGTAATAATCACTTCAAAGGGTGAAATAATACACTGTTCAGTATAAATTCAAATCATTATTTATACGTCGAACAGTTTATTATTATACAGGTACATTTATAGGATGAATTCTTCTATGATTTTTCATCAATTCGCTATATTATTATATTATTATCTTATTAATTAATTTATAATAACATTAGTTGTATGCTCAAGTAATTATACAATCACATTACCGTATGTGTTGCATCAGATAATTTCCTATGTATTAAGTATATTTGTCGTATATTTTATATGTATTACTAATTATGTACAGAAAAGTCTTGATTGTATTAAGTGCGATTATATTTTCATACAACAAAAATAATTTAACCCGACTTCTCGTCTCTAAAACGCGTTGTATTTCTAGTTGTTTTTAATCGAACAATGCTGCAAATGGACGTGCTATATTGCTGTTTCATAATTAGCTTTGGCCTTTCATAGTTTATGTGTAGTTATGTAGGTTGTGTGCATATTAACAATGTTTACCTAACCGTATAATTATACTGTTAACTGTCGAGATCTGCGGTAAGCTAGTATATGTACATACACATATTACTAATGACCTGCAGACCTCTACCGTAGTAACACAGGTCGCACATATATTTTTATGACATGACGAACTTTACTACGTCCGGTAATGTTGAAGTTTTGTTTAGCATATATTTTCGATCGGAATAGGCCTGATGTGTTTATTAATATATAGACACTTAGTACCAGCCTAATAACCTCTGCCACAGTGGGGGATAATTATAATTATTATTTTTGCGACGCGGGTTTCTTTTTTTGGTCGTCGCGAACGGCGGCGGCATTCTGCAGTTTTATGTGCGCGCGCATGTGTGTGTATGTGTGTAGGTGTTCACAGGTGCGGCGCGCATGGACGTTTTTATAAGCTCTCGCGCTGTGCTGTTGTAAGTCATGATGAGGATGAGGTGGCGGCAAGTGGTGCTCTCGCAGAATTGGGTTTATACTGAACGAACGTCGTCGTAAAGCAGTGGCACGCAGCGAGGTCGACGGTTTATGATATATGATATATATATATAGTATTGGTTACATGTTGTGTACGGGCGGCGTGCGGTTGGACGGGTTTCGCGAGCCGAGGAGTTTGCGCGAAGGTGGTGAGGGAGCGTTCACGAAAAAGGAGTGAAAGGAAAGAGGTATTTTTTCGTCGCGTGTATACATATAATAATATATTACGCTTGCCGCTGTCGTGTTTGCGACGTTGCCGCGGCGGTTTGAAGAGGAAAACAGAAACGAAGCGTCGGTATCCCCTCCACCTCCCCCGCCGCCGTATGGGTTCTGCTTGTTCGCGCACGCAACTCTCCCGTCCTCGTGCAGTGGAGTGAGTGGCGGCGCGTAGGCCAAACGCCGCGCGCGCACACCCGCAAATCGTGCGTGTACGTTGGGTGGTGGGTTACGGGTGTCGTCGTTATTGGTGTACGGTGTGGAGAGGGGGGAGTTACGCGAGATCGATGTGTGTTCGGCTTCGCGCGGCGGCGGTCCGGGCCAATGGCAGCGCATCAAACATGGCCGCCGCCGCCGCGCGCGCGCACAACCGTGCGAATAGCGCTCGCCGGGGACCCGGCCGTTCGACGTCGACAACTACGCGATATTCGCTTCAGTTCTCTCAATCGCGCTGTACGTTCTTCTCTCCGCCGTTTTCGCTAATTTATTAGTTCACACATATTATTTTTTCCTTACTTCATGTCAGTCATTATTTTTTTTTCTAATGTTTCAATTCGCTGTACAATAATCAATATTGTTTTTAAATTATTTAATTTTTATTACCATAGTATTTTATTTTCATTTTCATTTTTTTGTATTTATATTTTTGCGCAATTTGTTTTGTAAATTTTGTTGTGCGATTTTTTTTCTAATTTTATCTTTTTTCCTTTTACTTTTAATATGTATAAATGTGATCAATTTATTTAACAAGAAGACTTGTGATGACGAGATTTTTTCTCACAATTTTTGCATTCAATGATTCAAGTGACTGCACGGTTTACCTATATTATAATAGGTATATTGCGCATAAGATGTATAATACGCATATATGTACAGGTGGCTATATATATATATTTTTTTTTTTACTATTATATAATAATATTATAATGTGTTTTGTAATTTTTTTTTCTATTTTTATTAAGTTTAATTATAATATTATATTTGTATCATATATACCTTTGATATTATAGAGGTATTATATGTTGTTTTTTTATACCAACACTAGATATTTATAATAACCGCGAATTAACACTTACAAAAATATTATATGTCGTCGAATAATAAATTTTATATCATATTATAAATTCATTGTGGGATTAGGTGTGTAGGTATGTATGCAGCAGGTGCTTGTGTGATGTTTATCGTCGTGGGTGCGGCGAGTAACGGGAGTGCGCTGCGCAATTAAAGAGTGAAAAAATATTAATATTAATGAAATTTCATCGCCGTTGTGTAAGAGGCGCTTTTACATGTATATTAATTATAGCGGTGGGGGAATTGGCGCGAGGTCACCGAGTCTCGTTTAATAATAATAATTTTATGCGCTCGGCAAAATATAATGAAATAATAATAAAAAAAAACGTCAGTTAGAAATATATAATATTGCGCGCGCGCGTTTGCAACTGGCAAGGAGACTTTCGTCGTTAACAAATTTTTTTCATCCTTTCGACTGTGGTCCTCTTACGACCACTTCCCTTTCCGCCCGCCGTATACGCGTATATTATATATTATATATATATGTATACATATATACATGTATCCCGCCATGTTTCCGCGCGTGACCTCATATATATATAATATACGTTCGCATACATTCTATGTCGAATGACGCCATTTTTATTTCGCATTCCATTCTCGCTCGTTAACCCCCCACCCAATCTTTCCACCGTTCATGACTGTACACGAAGAGGAGAAGGTGGGGGCGGCTTTCGTTGGTGTCGGCGTCATGATATTGTACGCGTCGTATTCTGTTATTATGTAGTAGTGGTTCGTTTGGCCAGCGGTATTATAATATATTGTAAATATTTCACTCTCTCGCTATCTAGATGTATTTTAATTTGCAAATTGTTACGATTCATTTAATATTATTTTTATTGTATACATTATTTGCATTTTTATATATACGGGTGTGAGTAGTAATATTATGTACGCGATAATAATATACGTGTGTATATGAGATTTTAAATCGACGTTGGCCACAGGGTCCTCGAAACATTTCGATCGACTGAAGGAATAGTATCATTATAAAAACTTTTCGAAAATTAAATGTAAAACAGCGGTTTTGTAATATACATTAAGTGTATACATTTACGGATCATCGCATATTAGCGACGATCAGACAAGAAGACTGCATTTATAAATCGGAAGGGCATGCGTCGGAGAGAGTTAACAGGCTTTGGCTGTATATGTGTTTTATTAGTCAGTCTTTTTCTCTCTCCTATTTACCCTCCGAAAACTTCTACGTTGGCTTCTATAATATACCTTGGATGTTCGAGTTGGACTTCAACTATATATTATATTATATTCGTGTGTATACAATAATATGTGTAAGTTTTTCGTTTTAAATAAAAGAACAAGTTATAGATTTTAAGTGTCTTTGATGTAGTACCTACCTATATAATTGTATATTTCAATTTAATATACCTATATATTATTCAAAAATAATTATTCTTTTTTTGAATACCCATTATATCTATATAATTAAATAAGTTGTGCTAATATTAATTTTAACTTCGTATGTTTAATGATAACTACTATACGATCCGTTATTATAGTATCAAAAATGTTTGTAATTGGTTCTCCTATATAATATATATGACTACTATACCTGATAATAGGGTACTTGGCACAAATTATTTTTTAGGTACATGTATGTTATGAACAAATCAAGTAATTTAGATATATATTTTTATAAATGTAAATCACCTATGCGTATAGGTATATGTATATTACTGCTAATTATAATTGTTGCAGTGTAGAAGTACTTATAATTTAATACAGATATAAAATTCTTAAATTGCAGTAAGGCATTGAATATACCTATTGTAATTTGAAAAATCAATAATTATATAAAAATATAATATAACCTGCTTATATAGTATTCCAATTAAAAATGGATCATTTTAATTTGTTTTTTCCATTTATTTAAAATACCTATAGGTCTTAGGTATAATTCATAATTATGTTACTGCGACACGAATGTATACTATATGAGTATTTATTCTCTCGTTTTTATACATTTATAATGTTCAAAAATGTTAATCTGTACCTATAATTTACAAAAAAGAAGTACGGTTCCTGGTTTATTAATTTGTAGTTTTTACAATTTTATAATTATTATTCATTCATGATATATTAAATATGTAGTACAACTATATATAGCACCGTAAAAGGTATGGTATAATTTTCTTGAAATAATCGTTGAATACACATAACATTATATAATATATTAGCTATAATTTATAGCTATAGGTGCAAGTTTTTAGAAAAAATTCTATCTTAATTTAAATAACACAAAATATATACATATTATATCATGTGTGTTATAGTAGAACCATTATAGTCGAGCCCAAAACACGCACAATATGGACGTATTCGTATATAATATAATCTAGCTAGTACCTATATGTATATATATATATATATATATATACATATATATATATATATAGTGTACGTAATAATTTAATAACACTTGAATGGTTTCAATTTAGCCCGGTTCCTTGAATCCAATTGACTCCCACGACGTCCTATATTAATTAGTTTGTTATACTTCCTATATACTCCTATTTTGCACCAGTACATATACATAATAACATACTCATCAAAGGATTATATAACGCTTCGTTCGTATATACGAATATACCTATAAACTTAAGTATCTACAAACATACATTCACGCTAGTTGCTTAATGAAATTGTTACATAAACTTGTATCTTTAACGTCATTAAAATGTTAAAAAAATATATATATTTATTACACAATATTGTTTATTATATAGTGTGCAATGGCATTGCGAATATCAGTAAGATGAGAAGTGCGTGTAATTAAAATATATATATAGTAGATATAGGTGTGACGAATCGTAATAACTAATAATGTCATTAATATATATAGAAACGCGATGATGTATATGTATAGCTAGATAGGTTATAGAATATTATGTTAAAATATACATATATACGCTTGTTAGAAAAAGTTCCAAGACGCGTGGGAAATAAAACTGATATTTATATGTTTTTTGAAATTAAATTTTTAACGACTGTGAATAATTATTGGGTATTATATCCACGGTTTTAAAAAAAAACATCTTTATATATAAATAATATTCATAATCCCACTATTTTCTGCTGGAGATACGATGATTCTAACAACTATCATACTTGGTTTTATTCTTATACTATCGTGTATAAAAAATTATGTAAATGTAGAAATAAAATTTACCTAACAAATTGATTGCATATATAATAGGTATACTGTGCATATATATTATACTATATATACATAATTAAACATAGTATGATTTACTTTAATTATACTCCCCCTAATTTGTTTCTTTAATAATAATGAATTAATATTTTAGTTTCTGTATTTTAGAACTTAATAATATGTACTCTTAATAATAAGTATATATTTTTGAATGCTTAGAGTTTTTGTATCATTTAAAGAGTATTTCTGTAACAACAGATGACTTTTGAAAATATTGTATCCAAATCTTATCTTAAACAGATAGTTTTTCAATAATTTTACTTTGTGTACTAAGAGTATATATAGTAATAGATTTATGATAATGAGTTTAATTAATCGGTCCACATACCAGAGTATGTTTGATGAATATAGATGATGAATAACCTTTATTATACCTATTTAATATATACATATTTAATAACAAGTTTTTATCGGATATCAATATTATTATTTAAATGGTAATACGTACTGAATGAGGGTACCTATTTGAGTTTCATTGTAAACTACTAGAAGTACCTATATAATAAACAATATTAGCTGGTATATTCTTTGTAAATTAACTGTTTAAAAATGTATGTTGCTATATAATTATATGACAAAACGTGAGTAAAGTGGATATATGCCTGTATAATATGATGTTTTATAATAATAGTTTTTGAAATATATACAAAATAATTGTATGGTTTATACAATTTGTAAAATACCTTAACTTACTATATTGTTATCATTGATTATCATAATTAGTATTTAATGATGAGAAATATTATTTATTATCGCTTGTTTATTGTACATGGGTAAATTAATTATCCAAATATTCCACTTAATTATAACAGTATAAAGTTAATGGTACCTATATATTATAAGAATAACAATTATAATTAGATATATTGAACATACTGAATACACGCATATTAACTGTATCTACCTACATAGAACACTCATTTTTTGAACTTTTGAAGTGTTATGTTAATGTCATTTTAATTACGTTCTCTGCATAATTATATTATATTTAAATACTTAAAATAATTAATAAAATAATTAATCTGACATTTGAAAGAGAAATATACTCGATAATTTATTCACTTAAATTATTAAATAGCTTCAAAATAAGTTAGTTAGTAAAATACTTGTCTATAAAGTATATAGTGTATAAACTAGTTTGGAGTTACAATAATTTTATAGTCGTTTATATTAGTGGTTTTCGAACTTTTTAAAATCACGACTATAATATTTTGAATATAATCAGCTGCTGATCATCAATATAAAAAGGTAGGTAGAAATATTTCAATAGGTACAATTGTACAAAAGAATCAATTACACAAATTTATAAATCAAGTATCTGTAGATTGATATGTTTAAAGGTACACATAGATGATGATGGATAACATACGAGGGCTATTCCAAAATCAACCTCCGATGTGTTACAATTCATTACATACGTGCACTTTGGTGACGTGTTTCTGCAAGTCGCAATAAATGTTTGAAAACTTGGGTTACCACAAGTTCTGTGTTCGTTGGGTCCCGAATCAGCTCACAGATGTCCACAAGATCCAATGTGTCAATTGAAGAAAAGCATTTCTCGAACGTTTACAAAAGCTTTAGTACAGGAGTGTCAGGAGTTCATTGGGATATTTTTTATCACTCTCCCTAGTTCCCTACAGTCCTGATTTGGCACTAAGTGATTATTACCTTTTCCCAAAATTGAAATCGTCCATTGCATCTCAATATTTTGGAAGTAATGAGAAACTTATGAACGGCACAATCAATGTTTCATCGCACTGGCGGTGCCATTTTTTAAGGTGGGTATACAAAACCTCGTCCCACGTTACCAAAAATGTAAAGATTTAAACGGACACTATTTAAAAAAATAATTTAGATGTTAATAAAACTATTTTGTGCAAAAAATTAATGTTTTTGGTTTTTAAAAATAATATTTTTCACTTCGGAGGTTGATTTGGAATAGCCCTCATATTATATTTTTATAATATGTATTTATAAATGTCCAGATATTCTAATTTCTAATATTTTATGTGAACTATATAATATAAGTTGTATCTTTCTCTACTCATTTTAAAATTAATTGATTATATTTTTAAGTATGTATAATATATATTATAATATATTATATAGATACTCGGTGATATATTATATTCAGTATATATTATTATTAATAAATTACTTATTATTATATAATGTACTCCATATATCTATAGGTATCTATATTATTATATACTTTAGAATAAGCTGCCAAATTACAGTTTTTAATTTGTTTCATCACGGTGCTCTAGAATAATTATAATAATAACGTTTCAAATTCCTTATATAGGTATGAAATATATTTTAGTAGGTATATTTATATTATTATTGTATATAATATACTTTATACGTACCGACTATAGTATATCTAAATATGTATAAATAATGATGTGATTGACAGTAACTATACCCGTCATCGTCGTTTGATATTTCATGAACGACCGACCAGTTACCATAACATAATTATACTATAATAATAATTATATATAAATCTAAAGATATAGATTATATATTATTTAAACAATAGTATTATAATCATTATATATATACGCCTCTAAAGTACTGAGTATTCGGAAAATAATTCGTTCACACGAAAGAGTCATTTATTATATATATAGTCATATTATGTTTAAGTACGTCATAATGTGTATAAACTTATCATCATAATTGTATATTTATTTTACATTTTTGTATTATATATAGTGGTATTTATATATGTACCTAATAATTAGATGATTTTAACCTGTTTGAAGTCGGCGGATGGTTATAGTTTTTTTCTTTGGCGTCGGGTCTATAATATGTTTATGCGATATGAAATGTATATACTTACTTCACTAGTTCCGTTTAATGTAGTTTAATTTAGATCCGTATATTTGGCTGTGTTGCAGAAATAATAAGAGATTAACATAATTTTATCCTTATATATCTATATTCAATATGGTAACAAAATTTTGGATAGAAATTTTTGATTTTGAAAAAATCGACCTATAACTATTGTATTTATAATGCCATATACCGCCATGATATAATATACTTGAATGTATGTAGAATTACATGGTGTAATTCGTTTATAAGGGTTACCAACCACATGATGTAATAGACGTGGTGAAAAAATAAAACCTATATAATATATATATTATCAAGGAACAGACGGCTATAACCATCCATGTATATCAATCATGACATTTTCAAAACAAAAAAACATAGGTAATTTTGAAAAGAATTTATTATTTAATATATACCTATAGGTATTCCAAAAAATTGCGGTGTTCAGTTATGACTGTTAAGATAATCATATTAATCGTCCTTTATAGTATATCATATAACTACTATTACATAGAATACATTCGTTATTTAAAAATAATTAATATTTAAAAAATATTTTTTTTGTATAATCATTGAAAATGTTATTTTCAAAAAAAAAAACCGTATTTGTTGCTTTTTTGAATGGCACCATCATCTTTTCAATTTCTTGTTTTGAATCAGAATATTTTTTGAAGTATTTTGTCGTACAAAAATTGAATTTTGAACACATACCTATGTATAATTTAAGTATTTAAATTTCAGATGAGTGGAATACTTGCATTTCAACTGTACCACTGTGACATGCAATATGTATCTCGTTGAAGTTATTTAATACTTATATCAGTTATATAATTAACTATATATACTTATTTTAAATTCTGTTTTTTATGCTACAGAATATTTTGTTTATAAAGTGAATTGGAAAACATCTGTTGTCATTCAAAAAAGTAAAAAATAAATAAATAAATTCAATAATATTATGTATAACTTAAACTTATTGAGAAATTTAAAAATAATAATATAATAAGTAGGTGTATAATATTTAGGTACCTATAAATATTGAAATAAAAATAGATATTTGTTGACATTAAATGGATCAATAATAATAGCTATATCAGATGTGGTATAGGTACTAGGTACTATTACCCTGCTATTACCTAACCTATATAAATACTCAAGTACTTTGGTGATTTGATCATTTATATATAATATCAGCAGTGATGTGCAGTAGATCAGGCCGATTATATATACGTCATATAATAAATATAATATATAGTAGGTATATAAGATATTGTTGCTGTATAAAATATATTCCTGTAATGTTATAGTGTATAGTGCAGGAGTAGGGGCGGGGGACATCCTACGAGAGGATTATAGCGTGCGGTGAAGGGGATGCGAGTTTCGTGGTGGACATGCTACTTACACACTCACACACACACACACACACACACACACACACACACACACATAAATAGGGTGATATAGCGATTAGTCTGGCCCTGGTGCCGGTGTACGCATACACAGGGGCCAAAATCCAATATGGCGGCGTCACGCATATACACGCATATAATATAAATAGTATGTTTTATACACACACACACACACACACAGACACCCAAAATATACTCGCACGTATGTATTTATATTTATATGTATATTTATACGATATATAAAGCCTATCCCAATCGAAATGGGCGTGTACGACTGTTCCTTATATATACCTGTAAATATAATATATTTATATATATACGTGAACAATGAGTATGTTTAATATTTTCTGTATAAATGTACTTGTGTTATTATATATGCCTATATCTGTATCGTCCGACGGGCCAAGCATATTATACAGTCGGTATCGTCTATATAATAACGACACGCCGGTCGTAACGGCGACATATTGGGTAAAACGATATTAATTTCAAGGTCTCGGTAAAATTCCCTATAATTTTTATTTGTATATGTACAAAACGTCTGGTTACAACGGTATTGGACGTAAAGACAATATCTGTTATAATACAATGTAAAAATCGACGTAAATGCTTTATATTAAATATAGTATGTATATTTTAACCGTTTGTAATTCATATCGTATATATATGTATTCGTCTGATATTATCGACGTATAATCAATAGAAAGTATTGTGATTTTTTTTCAAAATTACCTGTATAGTAAGTATAATATCGATTTAAATGAAAATTATAATATACTATCTGTATTTTTTGACGGGCCAAACACAGTTTATATCTAAATTGAATTTAGTTGTTAATACCTTACTAAGTATACCATATTGCATGTATAGATACTGCAGACTTTATAGGTAGGTACAGTATTTCCTGTAGCAAGTGTTGCGGATAATTTTTGCAGGACTAAACAATTAGGCAAGAAACACAGCAATACATATTAGTCTAACAGATGGGTAAGTATAATAATAGTATCTATTATATTTCAAGTACCTTATATTGTTCTTCAAATATAAGAAAACTCATTCAAAACTTGGAATAACTGAACTAAACTGTTGCTTCAGTATATATCCCATTATATATATATATATATATGTATATAGATTAATACATTAGGATGAGGTAGGTATATGGTTTAAGGTAGAGTACGTATAGTTCCAGAGTAGTTTTTTTTCGCAAAATTAAAACACATACCTACTTCAATCTGTTGAATTTAATAAATGTCTCTCCCCTCGTACGCACATATAATAATATAAAAATACCGAATTTCCCCTTCTAAGTCTCTGCGATATACGCAAGTACTATTATATACGCATATTGCCCAGATGTATACTATAAAACTGTTTTCAATACATGTTTATACATATATTATATAAACATACTCCACATTATTGTATAAATATACCTACTTTGTATATTACATTATGCGTCTGCGGTGATATATAGAATAGTATCGTTCCCAGTATCTATATAATTACGTTTGTAGAGTATTTTCGTATGATATACTATACTATTATGCATTATCGAGATGGATTCATGATTTAAACGGTGATGATGTGTACATGAATGACGCTTTCAAAAACATTCAAGACAATATTGCAGTATAGATGACATATATACTCAACGCGTATACGTATTGATGTATTAGGCGTATTATATGTGGTCATTAAAAATTCATCATTCGATTTTCGTTGGATTTACTACTTATTCGATTTTAAGTATAAATGTGTAAGAAAAAAGTAGTATATGTCTAATTGCATGCAGTAAAACCAAGCGTATAATAATAATAATAATAATAATAACCGAAATAGAGAGTGAGTTTAATTACATCATAATCTGTAATTCATATTTAATGTAGAAATCATATAATATAATTTTGTCAATTGTATAATTTTTTCACTCAACTATATAATATATCCGTATAATAGCTTTAAATGATTGCGAATGATACTATATAATATATGTATATAATACAAAATCGGTTTTTTAAGCATTGCCACGCAAGTTGATCCGTATACATATATGTATATAACATAATGTATATGTATATATATTATATTATATAATCATATACAAAGTGCTATACTACGACAAACCTTACTTCGGGAACCATTGCAAGTACAATATATGTATAGGTACCTATATATCTATATTTAAAATAATTTGGTATGCGTGCATTATTATACCAAAGCATCATAATATATATATATCTGAATATAATATAATGTCAACCGTTGGAATCTGAAAACCTATCAAATATAAAGATTTGTTTAATTGAACAAGATGTTTGATACGGTTAGGTAATTCGTACATAATTTGGCATAAGTACAGAAGGATGAAATAATTATGATTGCATGTATACATGGAGTAGATTGTTGAGTTATCAGCTGGAACTTTATTTCCATTTGGCGTAGGTATAACTAACACATACGATTTGAAGGTTTATACTGTATATAATTTAAACCAATGTAAAATTTTTTAAATATTTATATATTATAATACGTTGTAGGTAATTCAAACATGTTAAAAACTTAAAAAATAATATGAAAAAAATATAATTAAAAATATGATGTGTAATTTCGATAATGTGCAGTTAAATTTCCAACTGTGTTAAAAATAAAACATGTTTGAAAACGTTAATGTTTTTAGTATTTTCGGTATAATGAGCGTTGTTAAAAGAATCATTCCTCAATATACGTAGGTGTACATATATATATGTATTATACTTATACAGTCTCCGCTATAAATATTATTACACCGACCTATTGTTTCCCCTCGTCGGCTCTACAGCTGAAATGTATTTTTTCTCACAACGCGGTACACTGTTTAGTTGTCGACCACTCAATATAATCTATGTATTATATATATATAAATGTACACCGTTTACTGTTTTTGTATGGTTATTTCTGTTGCGTTGCTCGAAAAAACATTAATCGTTAAACACGTGTGTGTTTCAGATTTTTTTTTTGATATTTAGACATTATTTAAATATATATATATATACCTTGCAGTCAGCAGTATAATATATTACAATAAAATACGATATGTATTGTACGAAGTGCTGTTCTTGATCAATCGCGAGTGTCAAAACGAGAAACGCATACCGCACGTGCGTTAAGCTATGCTTATATATATGTATTATAATAAATTACTATCGTGAGTGTGGTATTGTGCTTGCAGGATGGTGTATTATTATACATATAGACGAAAATGGTGTTTAAGAATCGCAGCGACTAATTAACTTGGAATCAAACCGAACGGGTTGTTCGTGTTTCCGTCACGTAGTATATATATAATATATATTTTTAAACAAGCACATATACATATAATATATTGTACTGCAGCTGCAGCGATTGAGGATTTTTATTTAGGTACTGCTAGATTTCGGTGCAATATTTCATATTTGTTATAACTTTTATAGCCGCGGTTCCTAAAATGTGTTCCGTACGGAACGTATAGTTACGTATAAAAGGGTATGAAACCTATCTTAACCCTTACCCAATTCTGTTCATACCATACGACTTTTAAAAGTATTTGTACATGCAATATAAATACAAACTTTTGTTTTTGAACTGTTGTTTTTTTTTTTTTAAGTCAAACGTAATATTGTTATGCGACTTTGCGGTGGTTTTTCTGACTATATAATGTCTGTTCAGTAAATATAACTTAAAAATTGGAGTAGAGTTAGAGTTGGGATTTCGTGCGTGAAACACAAATCTATTTTTTAATGGTATAGTACCATGGCCGTAATAAAAGTTTACAAGGAACCTCTGACTTATAGTATAAAGGTATGCAAATGTCGAATGCAATTTCGTATAAATGTGCTTATTACTTTATTATACTACGCATATATACGGCATAGCGATTTCCGTCATAAAGTTTTCGAAAAAGTTGCGATAAAATATGGCGAGATAAAAACTATGACTTTACTTCATATTGCCGGAGAAAACAATTACAATATCCTAACACATACGCTTCGAATTCGGTTCGTTTGTTTAATATAATATATAGTGTAGCACTGTAGCTATAGGTATCGTATATGGTGGTGTTAAATTAGATGACATAGATATTTATGTCATCGGTTTGAAATGATTTACTCCGACAACGGTTATATAACAATAACAAATTATAATATAATATTATTTAGCACCGTGCCGAAAAGAGCGCCCTTCATTCATTATTATCACGTACTGGTATACTCTCTCGAATCTTATACGCTCACTTATTGTGTTTTTAAATGTTGAAGGTAAACTTTTAACCCAATCGTATTAAGGCATATGTGACATCAAATGTATTTAGGTAGAGAAAATTATAGTTTATCCGCGATGATGAATATGTGTTTACAATTTTTGATGAGTATGTCATCGAATTATCAAATTAATTGTTTATCGCAGCGCAGTATAGGTTGTTTTTGGATTTTAATATTGTAATTAATTTGTTTTATTACATCGCCAGGTGGCCAGCCCATTAAAAAAACGCCTCGTTTTTTCCAGAAATTCTGCTAAAAAAATCCGAGAGACTGTGATGTATTATGAAACAGAAATGGAGTTTTTTCACGTTATCTTATATAATAGTTACGAGTATACCACCATTTTTTTTTGCTTATTTATTTATAAGATCTATAACTTACAAAAATATAATTTAACAGTTGGCTGTAGTTGATCTAACCGGGTAAACATATATATTATTTGCTTTGGTTTATAGCTATAATGTATACTTATACTATATATATTATCTACTTAAAGCTATTAAACTTATAGTCGGACATTTGGTAGAATTTTCGGGTGGGCTATAGCATCATTATCCGAAGTAAAGTGATGGACTTGCACTTCGATTACCTACTATATTTATATTGCCCACAGTCCCGTGGATGTACGTACTACGTAGAATTTCATTTGAGAGGGGGAGGGCTGTCGTTTAAATTTCTCAGAGCTAAGTGCCCGGAAGACCCCCTTCCCTGCCAATGACTGCCTACGTATTTATAGTTGCTATGTTTACATCATTATATTATATTTGTACGACATCAAAGTTGTAACGTCGTTGGTATTGTTTTTACCCACATTTTGTCGTTGCAGTATAATATATCATAATAATATGCTATAGATAATGTTTTATTATTTCAGTTTTGAACGTTAAATCACACGCAGAGAATCAGGTGTGAATATATCCAAGGCCAGCGTGCCGTAAATCATCACCCACAATCAATCTCATTTCAATTATAAAGAAATATTTTTATTATTAAGTGCTGACGCGTGCTGTTTGCATTTACTGTTTGCTGTTTTAACTGCAGTGATGTATTTACATGAAGGTCGAACAAATATTAATAAATAGGAGCCTGCGCCTTTAAAAGTTTAAATCGTTCGCAAAGTGGTTTTGTGCATATATTATATACACATATATTAATATTTTTATAATTTTTACGTTATTGTGTTTTGTTTGTAAAAATATGAAGTATATGCGTTATGTAGATGAGCTTACAAATTAAATATTATCGTTGTTCATAAATCGTTAAATAGCTTATAGGTACTTAACCTATATAATAATATATACACAAATGGTTACAAATTACCGTGAATTTATATATTATTTATCTGTATGTACGGAGGTACTTTAAAAATAATGTATAATGTATACTGTTACATAAAGTGTCTATAGTGTAGTGTACTTTAGATTTATCTATAAAGATATTATACAATATTAACGAAAATATTTCCGATTCGTCTCGGACGATTACAATATTTTATCGTCCGATATCATATACATGTTGCACGTGTGTTTAAAATAAGTAATAACTTTTTAGCTTACCTCTTTTTATAATACATATATTGTGATATTTAATATATAGGTATACGATTCTCGCACGAAATACCCGCCATCGCCATCATTGTAACACGGACGACATTACTGATGATCGCCGCAATCATCGGGCGAGTATACTATAACTAAGTCAGCTAATAAGTATCTACAATATTATAATAATATGATGTTGTCAAACCGTTATTGCCGCCGCCGTCACTTATTCGTTATACCTACTTATTTATATACATTGTCATTCATCTGCTGCAGGTCGCGCAACCCACACGCGCGTATACATATCTATAATAAGTGACCACGTCCTTCACGACTCCCTTTGCCTTGTCCGTGTACATTGCGAGACACGTTGTCAATGCGCTGCCGTGTCGACCTTTACAGCATGCCGTACATAATATACGTATAATATTATACATTGTGCAAACAATATATAGGGTGACTGCCTCGTCGACGCGCATTTGCAGTCAACATTTTTTATC
Source organism: Rhopalosiphum padi (assembly GCF_020882245.1). Classification (NCBI taxonomy): domain Eukaryota; kingdom Metazoa; phylum Arthropoda; class Insecta; order Hemiptera; family Aphididae; genus Rhopalosiphum; species Rhopalosiphum padi. Next base: position 38,203,686 of record NC_083597.1, read on the forward strand.
TCAGACAATATATATAATATATATATATGTACAAGAGTATAGTACTACGTGTAGTAGTATTTATTATGAAATACCATCGTGCATCAAATCGCAACTATATTTTAGAGAGAGTCATAATTATTGAATCTCATAATAATTATTATATTATACCCTATATAGTTCGCCCCATTACGAATTAAAAGTTAATTTTGTTTTAGTGTTTCATAAAAAAAATCTGCCAAATCATTAAAATTATTTATTTAAACGTCGTGCATTAAAAGTTCAACGATTAAATTAGTTCCATGATAATATAAGTTTGACTAAGCTCAATATAATAGGTATTATTATTTCCACTATAAGAGATGGGCTTATATTATTATATATAATTTATATAGCTTGTTCTATAGTTGACGCGGACAACCGTTGTGAGACATCCTGTAGATATAAACACGTACATACCTATATAATATACACGAGTATAATATTTATATTTATATACGACAGCTGAACATATGTACTGTATACTTAACGAATAACCACTTGTACTCGTCTTTTCTACATTATTATATTGTTGCAATAATGTAAGCGCGTCGTATATGATATTATACTTATATTATTGTTTAATTAGTTGTTATTTAGTATGTTTTTGATGTGTTATATCATCTCACGAATATATCGGTTAAACGATTCACAGAAATAACAATTATACTAAGAGATTTTTTTTTATATTTGCGAGCTTTTGGTGCGCGATTAAATACTTATTATTAGTAGGTCACTCTCTCTCTCTCTCTCTCTCTCTCTCTCTATATATATATATATATATATATATATAAGTAATAGAATTACACACTAACTGAATATGAAAAATATACCTGGATCCGTGATAATAATATTGAACTGGTAAATTATATCATATTATAGGTTGCAAGACTTGTGCTATTGATCGTATATATCTCTTTCCGGCACGGTGGGATACACGTAATCCCACCAAAAAAATAGCCCGTCCGACACGGTGGGACAAATAGCATACCACCTATAATCTATTTTTTTTCTATTTTTAATTCGTCTGTTGGTTTAATTTAAGATATTTAATATGTTTTCTATAATATATAGCTAATGCATATAAATTCTTAGAAGGCTAACATTATTAAATATAATTTAATTAATTTTCTTAAATTATTATTTTTAAATATTTATTCTTAAAACTTGATGTTTAGTTTTCTCCTTATTGACTCGACCGATTTGCTTGATTATTATTTCATTGAATTCCAAATATAAAATAGATTATTTTGGTTTTGGTTTTAATTAGCTATTCTAAGTATATGGCTTGATATTTGTGTAAAAGTGAGCATCCATTATATGTCCCGCCGTGCAATTACGCGTGAGTATTCATAGTGGACACCACTGGTGGTACGCGTACTGTGCGATTTCGTTTATTGTTGGATTTATTGTTTATTATTCGTCGAAGTGTGCGATTTTATTATTTTTTAATTATTTTATTACAATGGCTAAACGTTATTCAGACCATGAAGTAAATGAAATGTTATTTGAAGATTTACCGTCAGATGACGAAAGTTTATCGTCTATTGATGATACCGATGACGACGAAACATATGTTCCCGAACCTAATAATAATACATTATTAGTTACCGACCCCGATTCAGACAGTGATGAAAATGTAGAGATTTTAAACATAGAAGAAAATGTTACTTATATTCTCCCAAGTCCGCAAAAAAATCGTTCGTCAAATCGTCGAAAAATTCCAAATAAATTCACACCAAATGCTTTCCCTAACTGTCGTGGTCGTGAACTTTTTCCTAGTATTGAAAATTATCAAATAAACGATGAACTTGCTGTACCTTTACTAACACAAAATATGTCAAGGGAAGTACAAACTTTTGACTCAAATTCAAATTTTCAAGACGAGTTTATGGAACCTGTTTGGTCGTCTAATGAAAATATAAATATTGAAATTTCTTCGTTTGATTGTTTGGAAGGACCTACAAATATTGTAGAAACCTTATCTGAAATAACTCCATTTTCAGTTTTTAAACTTTTACTGACAGATGAAGTTATTTCGTATATTACCTTTCACACTAATTTGTATGCAAATCAAAATTACATGCGAAATGGAAAATCATACACGGAAACAAATAATAACGAAATAAATGCATTTATTGGATTAAATCTATTAATGGGGATTAAAAAACAATGTAGTTATAGAGACTATTGGTCATCCGCCCCAGATTTACATGATACATATATAAGTAGTATTATGCCATTAAATCGTTTTAGTTGGATACTGTCTCATTTGCATTTGAACGATAATTCGGTTATTCCAAAAAGAGGTGAAGTAAATTTTGACAAGTTGTATAAAGTAAGACCATACCTAAATTTTATTTTAAAAAATAGTCAGGCATTGTATAATCCTAATCGAATAGTGGCTATTGATGAATCGATGATTAAATTTAAAGGTCGTAATTCATGTAAACAATATATGCCTAAAAAGCCCATAAAAAGAGGTTACAAAGTATGGGCTTTAGCTGACAAGCATGGGTACTTATGGAACTTCGATGTGTACACAGGGAAATCTGGTGACATAACTGAAAAAAACTTGGGTGCTCGAGTGGTTAAACATTTGTCTGCTCCGCTTCAAAATAAAAATTATTTTTTATACTTTGATAATTATTTTACGAGTTATCCACTTATAACTTATTTAAAATCAAATGGTATTTACGCATGTGGAACTGTGAATATGTCAAGAAAACATTTGCCTAAGTTCAAAGATGATAAATTGTTTAAACAAGGAGATTACGATTGGCGTATTGATCAATTTTCAACATCAATCATCAAATGGAAAGACAAACGTATGGTAAGTCTTTTATCAAATTTTCATAACCCAAGAGATACCGAAAATGTGCAAAGGCGAGCTAAAGATGGAACAGTTTCAATAATACCATGTCCAAAATTTTTGAAAGATTATAATCAAAATATGAACTGCGTGGATAAACTGGATCAAAATAAAAAATCATGTCAAATAGATCGCAAAAGTAAAAAATGGTGGCATAGAATTTTTTTTCATTTTCTTGATATTGCAGTTGTAAATTCGCATATAGTATATACACAAGCTACCGGAAATAAAATGACAATGAAAGATTTTCGTCGAAATATTTCGGGACAACTTCTAAGTACAACAATTGTTAATAAACGTAAATTAAAAAACACAACAAAATCACCAACAGAAATAAAAAAATTCAAGCCATCGGTTCCCGATTACATCAGACTCGAAAAATCCGATCATCAGCCAAAATTGTCGACTAGAAGGAGATGTACTCGATGTAGCACAAAACAAAAAGAAGTTAGAACAGAGTGGATTTGTTCAATATGTGAAATTCCCCTTTGTATTACAAAATCTAGAAATTGTTTTTCAGATCATCATAATGCGTAAAAAATGGTAAATATTTAGAATAAAAATAATTAAAATACAGAAAACTCATTATTTTATATGGTTGTTGTTTCAGTTTTGAAGAATACATACTAGTATCAACGTGGACACAAAAAAAGTATTATAAGGAACGATTTTTTTATAAGTGTATAATTATATTAAAATATTTATAATAAGTATTGTATAAACATTTTTTGCTACTATATTTTGTGCATCAGCAGTTTATATGTTTTATTTTGCAGTTAAGTTTTAATTAGTATTAAGCTATCCTGGTTATTTTTTTAAATTCATTATATAATTTATTTTAATTGTTAATTATATGCATATAGATAATTAAGCAAATTGTCAAATTAAAGTTATATAAATAAATTAATTCGTATGAAATGACAGAAAAGAATAGTTACTCTATGTAGATGTATAAAATATATGAAACGTTTATTGCATGGTGGGATTTACGCTGTCCCACCTTTGGTAACTTCCTAAGTTTTTAAGTATTTTTTGTTTTATTTCTAAAATCTATGTTTAATTATAATTCTAAATACAAAATAGTAACGAAAAAAAAAAAAACATAAAAATTTATATGTCCGTGCAACAAGGGTGTAGAACATACTCAAAATCTCGTGCATTAAAGAGATATACTATATATAAAATATTTTCGCTGTGAAAATGCCGCAGAGGAATAATGTCTAATCGCTACAAAATTCCGGTTGCGTTTTTTTTCGGTTGAATTTCTGTCTATATATTTATATTATATATAGACGCCATTTTTCCACACACTGGATTTATACGAATCGCGTTGGTTTGGGACAAAATACACGGCCGACCGGTAATAACATATATATCTTGTTTACTTGCATATAATAATGTATTATAACATGATTAGAATTTATGATGTGCGATTTTGTTTGGACTTTTAAAATATGAGGTGAGTCCATATAATATAGATATACCTAGTATGTCACGTGATTCTGTTATATATATCTATAAATATATGATATATTGATTATATACATAAATATAATATAACAGTTAATTGACGGGCTAGCTGTTTGTAAAGCAATAAATGCTTGTTTTTTATTTTAAAACTGTGCAGCAGCTAGTATAGTTTTTTAATACAAAGTTCATTTCACGCATCGGACCATTCCATTTAAAATACATTTTAATTTACCGTATTTTATTATAAACTTCAACTTTTTCTCTCATATAGACAACTTTTAAGGTAATTTTTTTTTTACGTTTTAATTCGCGAAGTTATTTAAAGCGAGAAAATAATTTAATACAAATTCTAACTCAATAAAGAGGGTTGCAATTTAAAAAAATGTTTTTAATGGTAAAAACGGTTAAAAATTTAATTCCTTTACACAGTAAGAAAAAAAAATGAATCAAATTCAAGGTTATGCGTTCAAAATGCTATTTGGATTTTTTTTTATTGTCAAACACACTGTTTGTATACTGTGTTTATGTGTAATGTATTTATATTATGTAAATAATAATACTTAGTTTATATTGATTTTTAAATGTTAACTTCATGTACTTAAATAAAAACATTGCAGCGGTGTTTAAAAAAAAAAAAAGTTAAATTCTATAAATTTGTAGGCTATAGTCTTATAATATAGGTACTTATTGTGTGACATATGATTGTCGGAGAAATAATATAGTTATCTTTAATTTTCAATGTACATTTTTTAACAATCCGAATTTGATATACTCATATAATATAACATATTGTGTGCTTATATGGACTAGAATAGTAGAATACACGAACAAACCGATCATAAAATGATATATTATATGTGTATCATTTCGTTTATTAAGTTTGATATATTGCTGTACAGTTACAGATATATGGTGGGCGACGGTAAAGTCGTTTTCGTGATAATAATATATCTGTAAATATTACTCATTCATTGTTGTAAATAAATTATTATTTACTATATATATACATTTTACATTATATGCATAATGCATATATATATATATATATATAGATTATAGGTACACTGTATAGTTATCGCTGTGTATGAAATGTCGATATTCTCGTGTTCACAATAATATTATATAAAGTCGAGTCATGAAATTTAATACGTGTGTCTAAAAAAAAAAATAAAATAAAAAAATAAAAACAAATAAAACGTTGACATTGAAATGTGGAAAAACAACACCTTGCAACCGTTCTTGTATAATAATTCCATACCTACCGATCCAGTTCAAGATCATATTCGTAACGATTAACAAGAATATACGTATTGCGCATGCATATAATAAAGAAATTAAAACAGGATAAGTATATACACTTAACTGTACATATTGCATATTATACTACTTATACGACCTATAACATATATATATATATATATATATTATTGTTTACTTGATACGTTGTTATTATTTTGGCACACCGATAAATATTGTTCCGTCATAACTATAACTACCGGTATGCAGACGATGCGAATAATAAATAAATAAAAAAATCGAACACGGACGACACTAGTTATATATATGTACATGCGGTAAATTCTCACGTTAATATCGTAGGTATATATAAATAGGTACGCATTATGTCGTCTATAAACGAAAAACAAATCAAATGGCCGATAAACCTTTGTCCTTACCGGTTTTATTTTTCATTCCGTTTTTGTTACTGCAGACACGCGACGTTTCGTTATTCGATTTGTACATTCACGGTTACTTATATTGATGTTGATGATAACATAAGTATGATAATAAAACCGAAAATATCATTCTATCGGCGCCGCACCGCACTTATAATATTTTCAGGCACGTATATATGATTTTTGGCTATATATCTACATTTTGCGAGCGTGTAAATATTGGTATAATTATTAATTATACTGAGATATCTGTTACAGTATCTTATACACAATGCACATATATTGCATCTGTAGCACGTATATACACGCTATATATATATACACTGCGTTATATATAATAGTCTGCATTTATGCACGTATTATATACACAGGTGTACACAGTATAAGCACACAAATATAGATATAAATATAAATACGTATTATATATTTATCAAGTTAATAATTAAAATACTAATTATCGTGAAGAAAGTACATATTTATTAACTATATAAATTATATACTATATAGGCGTATTTGTTTCACGCGACTGCAACACGTATCGTGGACGGATAATGTGCAATGCGCATATTATGTATACCTACCTATTGCGTAATCTATTATGCACTAAGGGGAGTTATTAGTCCGTGCACTATATTAAATTTTTTATTAAACGAAATGCGAATGGATTTCCCGTCAAATACGCGCATCCTCCTACGGTCGTCGCTGCAGGTTCTTACATTTTAAATGACCACTACGAGGGGCGACATGAACGTTTTTTCCGGTACGGGTACGGTAATTTTATAATAAAGCCGTGTTCCCTCTTTCCCTTCTCTAACACACTATCCGTCGCCACCGAGTTATTCATATACCTATGTCCTATATATTATATATACTAGTCAGCGTCTGTTTTCGACGCAAAACACGAACACAATTACAATAATCGTCGTTATTCGCAGGAAAACTATCCTACGTGTGAAATTGGTAAAATGACGAGGTTTCGATGTCGTTGCAGCGGAATGAACGTTTGTGAAAAATCTTTCTGTAAGTGCACTCAAATACGGCTGATTTTACATTGAACTGTTGGAGGTATTGACAAGATATAGATGAATGTATATATAGTGTTTTGTGGGAAAAGTGCTCTGCATATCTATATATGTATATTGTATATACTATGCACGGGAATTTTCGTCTGATTATCTCTATTTTTAAATTCTTCCATGTCTATGATGTGACTTATCATTTGTATGATAAAAACTAAACATAAAAATATCCCATATTACCTATACGCCGTGACATTCAAATCTTATAATCTTCTCGACTGCCAATGTTTTCAGAAGTTATAGGTTTTTGGTATACGTATATACGTTGTCACGTTAAAACATTTTTTCGATCTTGAAAGACAATTTTCATTTCACGCGATTATTCAACGAACATCTATTTATTTGTAACCGAGAATGCAGATGGTGTTAGACGTTATATACGAGTCTATACGTTTTTCATCTCTATATCGAATAATTCGGGCATAGCACGTGCGTCGGGGATTTTTCATAGCGAGAACTCTCCTACGCATTATCATTGGTGTATCGATAAACCATTATAAAAGTCACCCGCACGCCGAAGCGGTTTAAATGATTTCGTGCACACGACGTTTTCAAAATATTACCAAGTGCCGTAGCGGAAACGAATGGCCGTCAAGAATCCGCGTCTGCAGTGGCACGTCGCCTTTGTAATCGTTTTGTACTATATTCTGTGTATATACTATATAATACATAAATAACAGTGGCTTACGCATATAATACATTTCCGCAATGGGTCCCCTTTTCGTATTAAAAAATACATGACGTCTTGTGAAAAAAAGTGTTCACTTTTTGTATAGTGAAAAAATCCAAGGGGGTTCGAATACCCCCTCCCACCACTCACCCACATGGCGTGTAGGCCACTGTGTATAATATATATATATATATATACGTACGAGTATATAGCCTGCACGTTTGTTATAATATGTTAATAATAATGGCACGAAGAGAGCTTTGCACCAGTGTGTTCACGTATAATACATATAATATTACACTGCAAATTGCATATATACGAGTATGATATTATTATTTTTCCACCATTAAATTTTCGGCGTCCGTCTGCTGCGCTGCGACTCTCCTACCCCCTTGTTCACCGTTAAAACCGTTCGCCTCCACCTCCTCCTCGTCGGCAGTCCTCTTCGCGGTCCGCAGCCGGTGCAGCAGATTTCGGTTCGACGAAAAAAATATATTAAAACCACCTAGGCGGTTGCGTGTGCGAGGGGGAGGGAATGGAAATAAGGAACAGAGGTATCGTATATATATATATATATACCCGGGCGCGCCGTCTCGTATTGTTATTGGTGGCGGGTATAACATGTATATGTGTATATAATATAATATAATATATACTTATATAATATTATATATATGCCCGACGTAACCGGTTTTATTTTTCGCCCCGCGCCGCCGCGACAGAGTATATAAATATTTTTTTTTTTTATTATAATTTATATATATATAATATGGTCCGGTCGTTTTTTAAACGAAAACAGAAAACTGTTTAACCCTTCCGCTTTTATTAGTCGCCGCGCTTATCCGCGATGTCGCAGGAGGCTGCAGCAGGTCTGCCAACTCATATACAATAATGATAATAATATGCAAGTATATACATATAGGTACTAGCTGCCTAATAATATTATATAATATTATTATGTACGTGTTCAGCGGACAGGCACATCGCGAATCACGATGATAATAATATATTGTGTGCATATTATACCGCGCGTAATATTAATAACGCGAGTAATGCGTAGTATTATATATATGCCCAAAGTAGGCGCGGGGGATGTTTTATACGATGGAAAATATGCAGATATGTTGGAAAATAATGTCGTTTCGATTGACGATTGATGATTCCTCCTGCCGACCTCCCCTAAATATTCACCGCAACTGCGCTTTTGCGGGTTTTTCGTAGACTTTCCAGACAGCCGGAGCGCAGAGTGCAGTCGTTTTCGATAAACTTATGTACGGAATATAAGGTCAAAATCACATTATTATTATTAGTTTGTTTTTATCCCGTGACGATAAATTATCACGGGCATCGTTTTTCGAAATAATAAAGCGGGAAATAAGATATGTGCACATGCAACGGTGTGACATCCGATCCTCGTATATAACAACATGTCGTACGCGATGATGTATTATATGATATATATATATATATACGTTTGCCGTACACAAAATAATAGTATTACGTGTGTGTTGTATGAATATTATTTTTAAGCCTTAAAAAATAACAATAAAACTAATAAACAATAATACTGTATATTATGACTATATAGAGATTTTCGTGTGACGATGGCGACGCAAACATAACATCATATATAACATGGTACACGCACGCACCACGCGTGATATGTACCTACACATGTGCAATACCGTTTATTAATCGACGATAATACTGATAATACTCGACAAGTTATAGAGACACTAAAGCGCGTTGTGATGTGTATAATATTATAATATCGTATTATTATAATAATATTATTTTATATTGTCGGACGTCGCGTATTATTGCGACGATCGTCGACGGCTCTTGTTGTGCGCGCGTAATTAACATAATAATAATAATAATAATATAATATTACGCAACCCATTCCCAAATGTGTCCTTGGTTGCGGCAGAAGTGTGCGCGTGTGTGCGTTTTTTTCCTCCCGTGTCATGGCTTATAATATATATATATTTATATATTAGTATGTGATATTTAGGTCTACAACGCACTCGCACAACGGCAACCGCTGTTCGTCATTATCGTTATTTTGCAACGTCGCGCGCGTCTCCTCCGACCGTGTTGCATATAATAAATAATAATTTATAATATTATAATATGGTACGTCCGTCCTATAACCACCTAACATATATACATATATATATATATATGAATTATGAATACGCAACATACACATTATAAAACTATATATTATAATATACTCCTAAAATAATATGATAACCCAGTGGCTGCCCAAAGGAAGGTGGGTCCGCGGGTCCGACCCCCCCACCACAGTGTTCGTATGTACTCTTCTATATTATAGTGATTATAAATTTATTAGGTTTTATTGAAAATTATTGTTTAATATTGTTTTACAATAACGACAGATTGATTTTAGTGATATAATTGTATAATTTAATAACATAATTATATAAATTATTTAATGATCTCAGTGAAGATTAATTGATTTTGAAATTGCAATTAAATTTCCTCGATTAGCTTTAGCCGTCAAAATCGTTTTATAAATCATACGAATATTATTAGTGAATTTCAATCGAGTTTTCAGAACGAACACGGCACAATAGATGCTAATTTAAATATAAAAATAAATCTATTTTGGAAGATGAGGTTGATTCTCCTACATACATTGCTTTTCCACATTATTATAATTTTAGAGTTCTCCCTCATCGTCAAGAACCAATTTTACTTTCCATGTTCCCTTTTCCTCTACCAAATATTTTTATTGCACGCTTCTCCCTTGCACGTCTTTTTAAATTATCAGCTATAAGTTATATTGTTTATTTATTATTTGTTACTTATTTCTATTGTCTTATTGGACTTGGGCGCCTTTACTGTTATAAAATATAATATATAATATTGAGGTTTACTCAGGATATAGGTACCTATTATCTTGGGCTTTCATTTGAAATAAAATTCATGTTACGTTATTTAGAATTAAAATGTTATACTCACAACTTTTGCAGTGTTTATGGCTATTTTGAGTATTTATAGTTATAAAACGTTTTGGATTTATTACATTTAACCTGAAAAATTAAATTATCAAAAATACCTCTCGAGGGGCTCAAGATAATATTATTTGTCATTTTTTAAATAGCTTAGTAAAACGGATTCTTCTTCACGTGAATTATGCGAGTATAATAAATATTATGCGTTGGTAATGGAAAAATAAATTTTATTTTTACGATACAGAAATATATAATGGTTTTAATTATATAGTTTTACGTTATTTTTTGTTTAATGATATTCTATTCTATTATTATATTGTTTTTCATTATATTTTTGTTTTATGGCATTTTAATTACAGCTTTCGTTTTAATTACGTTTAAAAATTACAGTGGTTTTTTGTCATGTTCTACAACGTTTACAAATCCTGGTCATATATATATATATAAGCCACTGACGGGGGGGATGTATCCTGTGATATACAGGCAATTTAAATAATAATCATTATATAAAATGAACAACTTTCAGTTTTTTTTTATCGTCTGTTTTTATTTTTCGTTTTGTGATCCGACGCATTGAAATTATTCTTTGTTAAACAAGGTGTTGATGCAAATTTCAAATTCCGTGTTGAAGAAATATTTATTTTTATTTTTAATTTATCTGGGCTTCAACAAGTACCTATTGATGTTCTGTAATGGAATTTTACTCGTCGTATTATCCACAAATTATTACTTATTAATAAAAATATTTATAAGATATGATCGATATTTATGTATTTTGTTTTAGGAAAAGTATTTTGTTTCAAGTTACCTACGACGAAATCTTATAAATGCAAATCGATTTAATAAAATCAAAAAATTAGATTTTTTCAAAAATATCAATCTATTTTGTTATGGTTACAATTGCAATCAAAACAAAAAATTAAAAATCCGCTGAAATAATGAGTGGGTACAGATCGTGTTTAAAAGCAGGTTAACTGTGCTGCACACTCTATACTACTTACTATACATAATACAGTATGCATTATATTCTGTACAAAGGTATAGGGTAAACTTGTCATTTTCAAAATCTTACATAATTACACTGTAGTAGAGTAGACCATACTATATATTATATGTTATATTGCGAATAACACGATTTATAGGGGTATATACTCACAAAAATATGTAACTAAAAGACAAACGAAGAAAACATGATAATATATTACGCGCCTATACTACGAGCGTATATCCGCGTAATATAGTCGACGTTTTTTTCATAAATGTTTTTCTTGACGACGCGAGTCGCACTTTGGCCGCTCTTTGCGTGCAAAAGCGTATGTGTTTTTATTACTCGCCCGTTACATTATTACGCGCGTGATTATCACTAAACACACGTATATAATAATATAGTATAAGTCTACGTAATATATCATCGTATTGCGACACGTGCGTCACATAATAATAATAATAATATTATTATGAATATTATGCATCAGGTATAAATATATAGGTAGGCTGCACAGCTGCGACCGTCATTTCTGTTATTTTTTCGCTATATCCTATACCTATACGATGCGCGCGCACGCGCCTATGCCTAACCTACACTACCGTACAGTATATCATCATAAATTTTATATTATATTATTATCGTAATCGCGTGTATACCTGTGACATATTCACACAGCCGTATAGGAACGCCGCCGTACACGTCGTACAGTAAATGCGAATACGCGTGTGCGTCTCATTCGCGAGAGGCGCGCGCGATTGTACCTACGCGGAAAATAATATTATTATTTTAAAACTATGCCGGTCGAACGACATCGCTACGACGGCGGCGTCTTCCCGTTGCGTCGCGGGCGCATATTTCTACATCGCCGCAGCCGCCGCTCGGGGGCCGTCTGGTGTTATAATAATACGACATATACTTAACCGCGCGGTACGCACACGCGTTTTCCCGTCAGTCGGCAACCATCGCGATTTTCATAAAACACACGCAATAATCGTTTGATCGCGCCGCCGCCGTCAGAGGCCTTTGGCGAAATGTTTCGGGGCATATCGTAATACATATTATATATGTGTATATAATCACTTTTGATAATAATACGCGCGACCCTTTGATATATCCGGGGGCGCGTGCGTACGAGACCACCGCACAAGTAGTTCAAATGTTCTGCAGGGAGGCGATGGGGTGTGTATTTATATTCATATCTGTGTGACATTTGACAAGTTGACGTATACTACGATTTATAACGACTAATGTACAGTTATGATTAGTGACATCACGCGGTACATTATGTATAAGATATTTACATTGTGTGTATGATACATATTACATTTTATGTTATGTGCAAGTAAATTGCGCGCACCATCACTTGTCGCCGAGCGCGCGTTTGTCAAACGATCATATTTATAGTAATATTTTTCCAAAACTTCTCGCGCCTACCGGTTATCTCTTTGAATCGGGCCCGATTCAATAATAATTTTCATCGATTTAATTGGTAATCGAATTATTTCCTTATATTAAACGCGAAACGCGAATGCACTGCACAGGGTTATTCAAAACGTTTCATTCGTTTTCAAATGAATAAATGTTTTTAGCTTTTAGATTTAGAGTAATATATAATAGACACGATTAATTACATAAACTAATAGTATTTCAAATCTGTTCGATGGCACTTATAAAAGTTCAAAATGGCTTTTCTTGCAGGTCACACGAAAAACATCTAGTCAGAACTCAATTCATTTCACGCATGTCCGTTGTGATCGCGATTATTTTTTAGTTATTGATAATAATGGTAAACTGCTGTTTCTTGAACATATCCCCAAAATAATTTGTCACATCGTGGCGTATAGATGACCTATAAGTAGCCAGGTGCAAAATATCGGATGTTTCGTTTCGAAAAACTTTGTATGTTTAAAAGGTCATTTATACTTTTCTCGGACTTGACTTACCCATAATTATAATGACAACGGTATGCGAGTACTTATTTCTTCTACAACCCACGTTACCATTGAAATATATAATGAATAATTGATTATTTAGTTTGGTACATAATATTAACGCTGTTTTTTTACATCTGATGATTTAAATACAATCCATCAGTGAAGTTTTGCGCGTATATCAACAAAATATATAATAATAGATAGTTGGTGTAAAATATTAGTGTGCATTTTCAAAATGTAACAGTTTATCTATTTTCGTAATTTGCAATCCAGAATACATGTACATGAATATTTGAAAAATACCAACGCAAAATGATTGCAACTTTTTTCCCTATACATACACATAGACGAACATACGCGTATACATATACAGACATACAGTTCCTACAAAAAATAATATATTGTAATGTATCAATGCTCATTTGAAGATACATCATAATATTATGTTAAATATAATATTCATTATGCGTTGACTTTTAATACGTATCATTTCATCGAATGCATTCCTCGTGCATATCAAGTAGGTAGCATATACATAATATATACGTAGGTATTCAAGTCATATCGAATATCTATAAAGTCGATGTATAAATATGATTGAATTGTATTACCTATATCCGATATAGAGTACAAACTATATCTATGGGATATTTTCAATTTAATCCGAATCGATATCGAGAATAAGGTGCATTATACGTGCACATACGGAAGGTCATGGCGTTTTTATGTTTTTTAACTCACGGGAAACCGGGAAAACACAGTGAACTTTCTTACACAATTTGTTACGAGTGTTTTATGCCTGCAACATACACGCGGTTTTTAATCGCTGTAATTTATATAAAATTACATAATATTTATAAAACTAGTATCTGATATTCTTTTCCTTTCAACGTTTCGTCTGCTCCTATTGCGCAATAATTTTACCCTTTAAATCTTTGTTGAACACACACACACACACACATTTACGCTTATGTAATGTATGCAGCTGGAAAAGGGTTCGGATAATAGTATAATAACAATAAGGGATGTCGAAATATTTGTCTACCCAACATTATGTCGAGCAATAGCTCATGTAACTTTCTGTAGTAGTAATCCATGAATTATAAACAATAATATAAACCAGTGGTTCTTAAGCTGTGGTCCGCGCCCTTCTGGGGGTCCGTGACACTCGTGTAGGTGGTTCGCGTGGTTTCAGCCTGGACACATAACGTGAAAAAATATTCGAAAGAGAGTTGATAAGGGGGAATCAATTTTTTTTCGAATGCCTTTCGGAACCCTCAGTCCGTGTTCCACAAAAGTTTAAGAGCTGCTGATATGAATTATACCAATATGGCTATATATATATATATATATATATATATTTAATACTCACTCTGAAACGGTTATAAAGCAGTTACTTATTTAGTTATATATGTATAATATTATTAATTATATACCTATTATCTTTATTGATGATGTAGGCCGTTGGAAGTAGCGGTGGCAAAGGTCGTGAGGAGCAGAGCTACCAATATTTCACCATAATATGGCTACGTCTTTATATTTTTCATTTTTTATTTTAACTTTTTTTTTCTTATCTGCAGCGTCCCAATCATAAATTTCATAATATATTGCAACGTTTATCTTTTTTGTCGCCTTAATAGAGTCGATAAAACAAATGAAATATAGGTTTTGTAATGTTGGTACCTCAATGATTACTTGGCATTATGATACATCATACATGTCAGGTGATTTTTTTATTTTAAATTTAGTAAAGTTGTTGAAAGTTGGGTTTGAGTGTCTATAGTTCTGAAGAGTTTAAAAATTCGACCAATTTGTGACATAGGCTGGTAAATAGACGCCTGTTTGGATTATCACTGCTTGCGGCGGAGTGGATAAGGTAGCAGCTTATTTCGGTTTAAGACGTTTAAGTGCAATTAGGTTGTGATGGCGTCTTTCGCCTATGTGCAAATCGGACATGACCACATGGGTCAATCTGCTGCCTGTGATGTTTCTGTGTACATGAAAAGGTAGAAGAAAGTCGAAAGCTGCAGTGTAATTATATAATGTTATTTCATATTTGTGCGTAATATATTATTTAGTATAAACTATAATATATTGTATTATTTTAAACGCATTTCATTTTTAAAAAGAGTGTGTTAGTATAATAATATATTCTAATACTTACAGCAGTTATTTCATATTTGTTATAGTAAGTATAATAGCGGTTGCTAAGTATATACTTATATATATGTGCTCCTAGAAAACGTGTTGATGCTGTTCATCACGTCCACGGACACAACGATCTCGTATATAGATATAATGTGTAATAATTTATATTTAAATTTTGCGTCACGGATTATTGTCATTTGGCGGCGGCGGCTATGTTTTTCCCGGCCGGACATCATATTTTTTCCGCTTGGCAGCAGTGTATAATATGACCAGAGCAGTGGAAGCGTTTTTTCTTCTTCCTCGATAAAAAACCTGAATATAAAACTTCCGGTTCGTGTATATCATACAATTAAATAAACGAAATGAATGGATAACGCGGCTTCCTGGAAGCTTTTGTGTGACAAAAATAAAATATCTCGCGTCCGGAAAACAAGAAATATACAAATGGCGTACTGTAGTCACTCAACCTATTCGCGCCTCCGACGACAACGAGCATTTTTTGTATTTTACCTTGGGTGTCTCGGGTCCGTCCTCCACGACCAACAAACACGGTTAAAACAGTAAAAAATCTACTTGCAGGGCAGATGGATCTGTGTCAAATAAATGGTCATTTCCAATTTCTGTATATATAATGATGATAAATTTGCTAAAATGTAATTTTTTTGCAAAATGGACTGTATTCGTACTATTGTGAAACATTTGGAAACTTCAGGTGACCAGAAATCTGGTGTATAGTGTTCCTTGTAAAATCCTGCACATCGTTCTGTCTTATTTCACACCATAATCTGAAAAATAATGTAACCAACTGTTTATTACACGATGGAACTATTTATTTAATGGTGTATAACATACCAAACGCGGTTTTTATATAGCTAATAAATTATCAAATACGATCATATTATTTACAAACTAGTTCGAATATTTATTGATCAATATGTTTGTATAACAAATCTTACAATTATCGCACACATTGATAGGTTCACTATAAATGGTGTTGATTTATACAGAAACCTGCAACAATTGTTGGCTGATATCGCTGTACAGGTATTTACAGGCATTGCGCAAATATACGCAGTGTGGGTCAGTAAGTCAGCGCATGTCCCATAATATTGTGGTGTCACGATGTATTAATACATATTTCCTAGTGTTCCCACACAACTGCAATGTCGACGAATAAGGACAAAGCTCTGCAAAGACTGTACGGTGTTGATTATGTATACCTGATATGCGCCATTCCACTAAGTATAATTTATACCTGTATTGTCATATCCAAAGTCCATTTGATACAGCATCCTCTCACGAGAACAGCAAAATAATTAAGCACTCAAATTATTTTTATCTCACCCATCTAAATTAATATTATGTATATGTAATGCATATACGCGTATATATAAACTTTATTTTTTTAGCGGATCGGAGTGGTATAGCAGAGGTACTGCACAAAATGTTGATCCTCTACATCGCTAGTCATTTTTACTTAAAATACTTATAACTGTTAGACTGCTTGCCAGAAATTTGATTTCGATAGATCAAAATACTTCGAATATTCGACTCCGGAGTATGAAATTAAAAAGTATGTTGTTATTTAAAAGCGTGAAAAACTTAAGAAAAATTGATTGTCTTGTAACGACTTAAAATTATGTAAAAGAAATATTTTCGAAATAACGAGTGTCTTACGTTAAATGTACCTCCCCGTGTATGTCTATATATCGACGCGACGTCGGAAACGCCTCCTCCCTCTGCCCCGGCAAGTTGTACATCATCTGATGAAGCGACTTTATATATACTTTATGATATACAGTGTGCACACCATGTACGAATATACATCACATATAGGCACGTATACATATTTTTATATTGCTGTATCCGCGACATAATAGGTTAATGTGTCTGGGTAGACGGCGCGGGAGAGGTGCCAAGAATTTCTATGCAAGCAAACGTTTTTTTTTTATTTTTTATCTTAATAAAAATTGCAGTAAAAAAAATAAAAAGTCAAGCTACTCGTGTACGAGTGGAGACGAGAATATTATAATGCGTATATATTATTATAATAATACGTAGGTACCTACATTGTAGACTTAGAATATATACTATGCCGCCGGCAGACGATTTATAATAAATTATATATACGTGTATAGGTACATAGGTGTTATTATGTATAGAGATGTGCGGGTTCGGTAAATTTTACAACGCAGCAATACGATAAGGTAGTAAATTTAACGGGATGAAAGTATAACTCGTTAAATTTTCGAAAATAAATATCTCATTAATTATGAATTGCATTAAATTTACAAAATGTTCATTTTATACCTGAATAAAATAATTAATACTAATTAATGATAATAACCTTACTCGCTTACAATTGTGTACTTTATAATTTTATCATTATACCTCCAACTACCGTGTAACCACACAGTATAATATACTAAATTATATATGGTTTTTAATTTAAAAATATTTATAATGATACGTATTACTCTATAAAAATGGGTGTCAACGATTATTTTATTTTTAATTTACAATTTAACTGTGAATTTTACACCTCTTGCATTTTAGGTGCAATAGTATAATTATGTACTAATTAAATATATATTCTATATTGTGACGATCGCAGACGGACTTTGAACGTCATTCGCTCTCATATCTTGGAATTTAGACGTTGTATGATACGAACATCCGAACGAGATCATTGTTCTTCCGTTTGTATGAAAAATCATTGTTGGTTTTATTATATAAAATTATGTTTGCTTTTATTTAATACTTTTGATTGTTTAGTGTAGAGAAACCTAAAAAGTAAATATGATGGTAGTATACACGCAATATTACACTAAAGACGGTTTATTCAGAAATTTAATTTTATTAGATATTTTAAAACATCGTTAATTTTCATTTATTTGACCACGTGTTGTCGACCAAACAATACGAAATCGTGTTCGAAGGCGATTCGTCGTAAATTATAATATATATGTTTACTTAAATTATGCGTCGGTTACTAAAAAAAAAAAAAATGATAAAATAACGTTATGGTGCCACAAACTATTATCATTGTCATTATTAAAAGTAAAAAATGTTCATTTTTGTTTTAAAATTACTGAACGTCAGTATCAGATGTCTTTTTGCCACTCGTCTTAAGCCCGTAAATCTGGACTTCGTGTATCCAATTCTCCTTCTTCTAGAGCCGGCCGGAGCCTCTCTATCCCTGCTTAACAAGAAATCTCGTACTGACTGTAGGTACAGATAACATACGTTCAAAGCTGTGGCACATCATCGGATTTCGGTGTCCCGTGGTTGACCACGCAATTCGTCCATATCCCACCTTGACGTGGCTTAGACCTTTGTTCTGATGTCAGAGTCTATGGGGAAGTTATCGTGTATATTATAACAAAAAAATCAATTGGACCAATAAAGTATTAATGTAGCACGTGCAAGCAAAGAATAATTGCTTTTGTCGTTGTACCTAAATAGTTTTTCGTAAGTATAGGTATTACACTATCTATAACTATTTGGTTTTGGGATTTGAAAACCTTTCCGAATTTTGGCAATAATTTACAAAATCATATCTGATATGTATTATACAGATATTGAATAGTTATAAATGTGTTAATAACTAGAGTATTACCTATGTATATTTATGTTTAATAATATGTAAACGTACAGATATTAGGCGTCTTACTTTGATATTGGATTGAGTGTTTATATGCTATAGTTGTCCGTAGGCATTTTTTTTTGTTATTTATAATCATCATAAATTAACGATATAGGAACAAATAATACAATTTTATGATTATCAATCCCTTTTAAGCATTGCTCGTGTTAGGGATTGAGAGTATAGTATATATTTTAAATTACGTTTAATCTATTTTAATATATAAACGAATAGATGAGTAAATAAAAAAACGAAAAACAGCACAAGTTATCATCTATATATAATAATATAAAGAAACGAATAACAAACAAAAGGAAGTAGGCAATATTAACAATTCAAATTTAAACTAATTCTAAGAATAACCAATTATAAACAATTCTTTTAACTCTACCATGATGTAAATGTATTTATTTATTTTTTTATAACCGTAAGGCATTAAATTAAAATAAGTAGGCCCTAAATAATCAACAAATGACTGACCAAAAGATTTTTTTGCATATTTAACATCAATATTATAGACTCTATTTTCTCTTTTGTTTTCATTTACAGAAATACTGGTTTTTTTCATTAAACGTTTAAAAACGAACTTAACTACAATTTTTTTGTAAAGTGATCTAATTGGTAATACACCCAAATCTAAATAGTTTCGTCTAGACCGTCTATTCGACTCTTCTAAAGTACTTCTATTTAGACAGGTTCGTACTATATTATTTTGATTAATTTGCAACAGTTTTAAAATCCTAGGCTACCCCATACTAATAAACCATATTGATAAATTGATTGATACAAGGTAAAATATATCATACGAACAGTTTGTTTAGGTATCAAGTTTTTGAGTTTAATATATTTATGAGTTATAACTCCTAACTTTCCTACTATATTATGCAAATATAGATGCCATCTTAAGTTGTTATCAAATCGTATACCTAAATATCGTATTTTAGAAACTTTTATAATATTTTATTACAAGTGTGTACGTTGCATATTTTACTGTTATTGAAGTTATTTATTATTATTGAATTGACATTGGTCAAAGTCTTATTTATAGAAAAAGTCATGAACATTGTTTTGTCATTATTTAGTATTAGATTTCTGTAACAAAGGCATTTATGAACTTCATTCATACTAATTGTAGCTTTTGAATGAACTTCTTCTCACGATTTGTCCGTGAAAAGTAAACATGTATCATCAGCGTACGAAACTACCCGAATATCCAAATTTAGGTCACATACCGAGTTAATGTATAATATAAATAAAATAGGACTCAGGAAACTTTCTTGAGGAACGATCTATTCAATAAAACTTTTTCGTCCTATAATATTATTTATTTTGACTCTTTAATTTCTATTGATAAGGTAACTATAAAACCAATTCTGAACAAAGTCACTTATTCTAAAATTAGGTAATACTTGTAATAGAATCGTATGATTAACGGTATCAAAAGCTTTAGCTAAATCCTAGAATATATAGCTATTACTTTATTACCTTTGTCTAGTTCATTATATATAAGCTGTGTCGTACTATAGAGAGCGTTCTCAGTACTTATGCTAGGTCTAAAGCCGGATTTATTTTTAGATAACAGTTGATTTTCTTTCAAAAAAGTTATTAACTTAACTTTGATTATTTTCTCTAGAATTTTTGAAAAATTTATCAGCAAAGGATATTGGCCTATAATTATTCATATTCTTACAGTCCTCACTTTTTAAAAGAGGTTTAATCACTGCAACCTTAAAATAACCAGGAAAAATACTTTGTTGTATACTCGAGTTATACATAAAACTACTGAATTAACAATCAGTTTAATAATATATTTTAGTGATTTAATAGTTATTTTATCAAAGCATTTAATTTTGTTATTTATATACATATATAATGTATATCAACAGTTTTACTCTAATAATCGCCTGAAAGTGCTCCTGATTCGGCTGTAGCTATACCTACCTTTACATATCTGATAGGTACTCGTGGAACAATAATATATTGTGCATAATATATAGTCTATAATCTGTACGTATTTCGATCATAGATACATGTAATATTACACACGTAGTGTTACGATGTGCGTTATAAAATATACATGACTATTTATTTAAAATGTAGTGCAAACAAATATTTGGATAACCTAGTTCTACATAGGTACGCCTATCTGTATAATGTACTTCAAGAGAACGCATTAGCAGATTGTTTCGTTTATAAACATTATACATTATATATATATATAATACCGTGGTGTGAGTTCTGGCATTTCATGTAATTATATATATATTATTATTATTATTTTATCGTGTGAATATGATCTATTTCGTAAAGATTGCGTATAATGTAATAAACTGCGAGCTAGTTCAAACTATGTTAGAAAAACTAAGATCGTTAAAAAAGTGCATACCTATTATTTTTTGTATCTATCCCTGTACCGGAGACTGGAGTGCAGTTATATAAACTCTGTTAGTCTTGAGTGTTTTGTAGTGGCTTACTCGGCGCAAACCGCGAGTGATTTAAGCAGGTTTCGAAAAAAGCAAATCAAAATCCAAGATGTCTATTTACAAGTGAATGTTTACATCGGGCCAATGACCTTTCGAATCACGTGCTGTGGAATTTTGAGAATGTTATTATAACCGAACACAACTGTAGGTGCTATATAGGATTATGTCAACATATATACATAAGTAATACGGGGTTTTCTTCATTATTGGTTTTAAGGTTGCAGCTGCAAAGATTACACTGGATCGTAGCTATTAGTATATACAAACTAAATAGAGAAATAAAACCCTCAATTTCAGGTTAAAAGAATTCATTTGACAGTGTTGTAGAATTTCGAATGTCTTAAGTAACCATGATTAAAGTAGCTTGGTACATTTTGTTCGTCCGGATCTTGGTTTACAGTAGATATTATTGTACGAAATCATTTGGTTTTCTTCAATGTCTCCATATTTTCAGCAATGAACTAAAATATTTTTATGACGGATATGACTTTCCCGCAATTTTGTGCCATCTAATCATCCAAAATCTGTCATTCGGTGGATCCATGTGTCTAACTCGTAGCCTGTTGATTATTTCATCCCGACGGCTCTATAAATGAAAACTTGGCCATGGGTGAGGTTTTAATTTCGCATAAGTTTAGTGTGCGTAGGGTGTTCACCGATGTTGCCAGCAAAAGGTTATGCATTTACGCAAAAACAGATACAAGAGCGAAGATAATTGAATTTCAAATGTATAGACCTTAAGGTAAGCGTATATAAATCAATGTACATGGCATATAAAGTACGCGTGTACCTATACACAGTGCCAAGAAAACGCGCCGCCGAAATTCGAAACTATTCGCATTGTATATATTATTAAGATAATAATATATTACGTTCCCATAATAAATAATTCGGTCATTGCGGTTGGATAGATCGTTCGCGAACAATGTCCAAACAGGAAATGTTATAATTGCGCATTGTAAAGCCCGTTGTCTTCGAATTCACCAAACTAATTGTTTTCATTTATACATATATTATAATACAGTCAACAGGACGTGGTGGCTTAAACGACCGTCGCCGTTGCCGTCGTTGTATCCGATTTCTATTACAATGTGCTGTTAATAATATAATAATACACAAATATTTGAAAACGTGATCTATAATATTCATTAAAAGGTAATAATTAATAATGCGAATACTACTGATGTACCTACCATATCATTGTTGATTTTTTTTTATATTTCACGCGACCGAGGTTTCCACAATATTCTGATACCAAGTGAAAACAAACGACGAAAGATAAGACATATTAAGGACTTGAGGAGTACAATGTCGAGAGAATGGAGTGAACGGCTAAAACAAAAATATTTTTTATGAGGGAGGGGAAGAGCATTTTGACGTTGAGTGTTCGCTGGTATGTCTAATTTTTACGAGTGATATATGCACGTGATTATAGCCATTAGCGTACGAGTAGAAAATATGTTCGTGGGAAAACTCGGCGTTATTCTGCTCGATGAAGGTATAATGAGTTTAATGAGTATCATTAATAATACACTACTGTATAGTATAATAGTATGTACTATTATGCTAAAGAATTCAAATATTTTAAGCGTAAGTATGTGTTTTATGTTTATAGCATTTAAATTCTGAAATTTAAATTGTATTTAAATTCGATTAATTGAGGTTACGAAAAGTCTCGACTGCACTAAGTTTACGTTTGGGGTTGATTTCCCGGAAGGTTATTGGATGGTGGGTCAGTGCAGTAGTCAAAGGATTTGAACGTTAATCATGGAAACGATTTTAAAATACTTCATATTGGAAGTAACTGCATACGTAATGTAGTGTATTTATATAAAGTGTACAGTGTATATCTTTATATTGTATAAAAAGGTTTTGTATATTTTAACTTCGGCATCGTATTTTAAATTTAAATATTTTAAATTATAGATTGTTCATTTCAATGGGAAAATTGAGGGTGGCCCTTGGGTCATTGGGACGAAGCCTCCAGTGGGCTGGAATGGGTCGACGGGAGATATATAGCCCGCGCTAGTATAACAATGTAATATAGTATACATCTATACTATAATAATGCAGTATTACAACCCATATAGCTACACTCTACCGCAGTGCCACTATTATTCGTCGGCGATTGGGTATAAAAAATGTATTGTTTATCTGTATACTTGGGTGGCAACAGTTATGGCACGGGCACTTTCAGATTGATCTCCTACGATATCATAGATATTTTCAATGGGCAAAATGGAGTGAAAAAGTGAGAAAAGCCGTACATCATTGAAACAACACAAATTCGGTTTATATATATTATCTATATGTATACGTATACCTACGTAAGACGTGGCAATAATAATAACAAAAACAATATAATAATAATAAAACTCATCATTTACGTCATGGGTTATAATTATTTAATATTTTATGACACACGAACGAATCATTCTTAAAAAATGTGTACAAATATAATAATTGTTCCGATTTAGAAATAGCGCGACAACCAGCAAACCAATTCAGACTTACGTATATTGTCCACGAACCCGCAGTGTAGACTTTTGGAATTATCGCGACACGTGTAAGCTGCACTATAGTGTACCTACTCAGATTACGTATAATGCTCACAGGCAGTGATGTGTTTGAGAAGAATTTTGTGGGGTTGGTATGCGATCTTAATATAGTAAACACATTAACATTAATAACAAAACCCATGCCTATATTATATGCATCATATATATTAAGCACACACGCGAGGTGTCAATCAATAACGGCAGGGGACGAATTTTGGAATAGCTTGTCAAAAGCATAAAGTTCATCACATCATAATATTGTATTAGATTAAACATTCTTGGTATGAGCAAATATTTGAATATGTGATGAGGTAAAAATATTTTTCATACTCGATTTTAAAAGTTTAAATTCAGATTAATTATTCACGCCTGCCAAACTGTTTTTTACGGATGTTATAGCCAAACTTAAAATGTTGTTTATATAACTAAGAAATATAAATTTTGTATAGGTATACCATCATTTCCGAGTTAAAGTTTATGTTACCGCTGCACATCGTTACAATATATCAATCTCTATACATTTTTGATTATATACATACTCGTGTATATTATATTTATTAATAATTGATTTTCGTTTATACATTTTTATTTTTATGTCACGGAAAGAAGACAGCTCTCGTCGCCGATTTAATTACATTCGGATGATAAAATATATACAAAACCGAAAAACCGATTTTTCTTTTGTTTTTATCCAGAATAGCATAGTTATAAGTTTATAACGACTCGAGTCGATATAAAGAGTTACGAATTGGACATCTCGTAGACTATGTTTCGACTTGGAGCAACACGAATATGTGAAAATATTTTCTTTTAGTCGTAGACACGGGTGGTTATATAAGATTGCCTTCCTCGCAAAATCACGAATTCGCTACAGCTTGAGCGGTGTGCACGCTCAGTAATAGTACGACCCCAAAACCGGCGACTACGAACTCGTACTGTACACGCGTAATGTGTAACGCGTACGATAAATTCAAAACGTTCGTGTCGAAACGGGACACGTTGGCGCGGGCATCGACGAACTCGGGGAAAATCGCGTTAATCACGCGGCACGCCCTTCCGACGAGTGCTGCGAACCTTGCGAGAAAACTAAAGCGAAAAACCCGCACCCAACAAACTCCATTATAACCGTCATATAGGCGTTTGTGTTATAAACTTTGAACAAACGTTGCGTATAACAACGTACGTATGTATTAGTCACACGCACGATGAGAATTCACCTATTTAAATATAGCTCGTCGTCGTCGCAGTTGTGTCGTGCTGACATGTGGGTCGGAACTTTTTTCGCATTGTGCGCCGTGCAACGTGTCCACACACACACACACACACACACACACACACACACACACACGGGCGTTTATACAATATTAATGTCACTGTAAGGTTTTAGGCCCCTCGGAAATCGTAATGAGCTCTCCCCACCCCTCCGGCAACGCCGCCTATTTCTCGATAATCCGGCGACGGCGGCTTATATTCGACGGTTGCTGCTGACCCAGTTGGCTTTTTTCAATTAACACTCAATTGGACGTACAAATTGTTTGGACCTTGAGTGTGTGTGCAGTGTTAATGTATATTACAGTCATAGCGCGTATATATTATATTATTATTATTATTATTATTATATATACCTACACGCGCGCACTGCTGCGAACGCTCTATCGACCGCTTATTTTTCGTCGTCGAGACTCGTGCGCGCGCATACGTTACGACTTACAAATTATAATATACATAACAGAATATGCACTGTTCTCAGCATTATAATATATATATATATAAATTGTGTAACTTTTAAGTATAGGCGGGGTAGTCAAATGGTACTTACGACTAAGTGTTATATATTTTCGCATACTATGGCATACGTACAGCTGGTATATATATATATATACGTGTGCACGCAGAATGATTCACCAGACACGTTCACTCCCATTTTAAATCCTTTAATATTATGCATTCGTCTAGATTCTAATTTTTGGAATATTTAAGTATATACTTAAATCCTAAATGCTACGTATTCAAATACTTAGATTTTCCACACAATATATAATATGGCATTCAGGAGTGTCCCGTGGTGAACTCGCGTAGTTCGTAAAATAATAACTTCTCTGTATTTTATACTGTGAATTATTGAGCAGATGATAATTTTTTCGAATAATATAGCATTTTTAGGGTTAGGAAATATGAGGTTATGCTCACATAAAATATAAAACAGATGAAATATTATAGTCTGTAGTCGAGCACTTATAATATATTATATTCGGATCGGACCATCATGCGGTTTACAAATAATTATAAAATATAGTAATGTTACAACCGCGGTGGGCATATATTATATTGTACATGTATATACTCGCGATAATTTCTCGCAAAATATATTTTATTTGATGATGTATACATGGATATAGAACACTGTATATAGAATATAAGCAATTGGCTATAATGTTTGCCGTTTGGTATGGTACGACTTTGTTTTCAAAACCACACTTTTGATACTCAAAATTACATATTTCCATACACACACACACACACACACACACACACACATATATATATATATATATATATATACATAATACATATCCATTTACATATACCAATATTAACAGTATAGCGTTTGTAATATTGTGTTTTTGTAGGAATCACGTGATTCGTTTCGTGGCCAAAGGATCAAACAAAACTCGTGTGTGTAGAGCAGGCAAGTAAATAATAATATGATAAGCTCCTTGTTGATTCACTCGCGTATTTCAACAAAGCTTGAAAACAAATTGGTTAACCATTATAAATATTTACTACATCACTCGAGAATTCGAGAGCACACTTGGGCCGGCTAACGTTAATATGTATTGGTATATCTATTATACATGTATATATGCAGTGTTTAGTAATATGTGCAGTAGCGGTACTATGTCTATAGATGTATATATATATATATTTATAGACGTTTACCAACCCCGTTGCGTCGATTGCGAAGAGTATATAGGTAGTCACCTCCCTCCGAAGTAATCAATGATTACATAACCATTGATTTTTCCGATTATGCATTCAGGCAGGTATAACCGTTTACTCCAATAAGAAATTGAAAATACTTTTTTGTCATACTACCTATATATTTAATACGAACAAAATAAAATATAACATTTTTGTTGTTGTTGTTGTTGTGATATTTTATATTTAGTGTCCATACTAATATGTAACTTTATTAATGTATTAATTATATCGATAATTTTTGATTAAATTAATTTTTATGTTTGGAGTAAAACAGGCATAATTTTAGTTCAAAAAAAAGTTTTGAGGAAAATGGTCCCACTCGTTGTATTGCATACATGGCAAAGAATAATTGATTTTGTATAATTTTGTCGAATATTATACGTTATGATGAACGTGCGTAACATGCAATTCGGCAATCTATTTAATTCTGTGCGAGTGTGTATAATTTTAAATACACCTAAACGTATATATTATAAATATATACATGTGCGCGCACTAGGAAGTTAACAGGTGAAAAATGAGGGAGAATCAAATTATTTAACAAAAATTATAATTTTCTTATATCACTTTCAAAATTTGTTTTATCTATTTTTTTTGATAAATTATATGGGCATTGTTATTATTTTATTAGAATCTGGTATGTGCATGTTCGAATAACGGATTTTACTTGTACTAAATTATTTGAGAGTAAACTAAAATACGACAAAACACCCAAGTTTAAATGTAAAACCTATATTTAAGTAAAATCGTATATTATATACTCTTATTGTTGAAAAACTAAACTTCCTTGTTTTCCAATTATTTAACAATCACATACGCCACTTTTGACCTTTTACTAACTCTTCAACTTGAGCCGATTTTACTTAAGTTATTGTAGGCTCTTTGTGAAGTTTTAAACCATTAACAGTTCTTATTTAAACAGTTGGTTTGTACTTAAACGATTCTTATAAATATTAAAGAGTCGGCATTTTACTGATATTAATTTTTAACTCAAATCTAAGTAATATGGAAAATTGCAGTTGTATTATAAATTTATAAATATTAACTTTGTGTATGTACAAACATAGACCTTGCAATTATGTACGTATTGAATATGACTTAAATAATTGTAAATTTTAAAAACGTTGACATTTGTTTTCGTTTAAAATGTTTAAATCAAGCGTTCTTGGGTATTATAGGTAATCAAATGAAAAATATTATATTTAAATTTTCTTTTAATAACATTATTGTAGATGTTTATAATTTTACAGTTTACTACCAAAAATAATAATTATAAGACCGACCAATTATAATAATTATTAATAATATCGATAGGGTTCTATGCATTTTTTGCTTCGACACACACACACACACACACAGGAAGTTAATACATTTCTTTATCCTTTATACGCTGAACGCTATGTTATATTATACCTACCATAGTACCATTGTATTTGGTATATTTTTTATCTATGTTACAATCCTTTGAATTTATGACCGCCGGCTGTGCACGACGATTGACCGATAAAGTCGATGATGAATTCTGTCATAATAATACAGGTACCGCTACGTTTGTTTATAATCATATTTCGTATAGTTAGAGGTACCTCCTATCTTTATAGTATACTATTATACTGAGAGTCTTTAACGAGAACTCGGTCGAACGAGTCATAATACGAACAAACAATTTGAATATTTTTAGCAAAACGAATTACAATAGCTTTATTATGATAATAATAACGACACGATTTAATATGAATACATTTATAAGATAATCGCATAAGGAACGTATTGAAATTAATTTATGTTAATAACCATCATGCTTATATAGAATATAAGTTATATTTTGGACGTGATATATATATGTATATATATTTAAACTCTTATTAGGTAACGTGCACATAGAAATTTAAAAACAATCGACTTTAATATTTACATTTTTTTGTTGTTTTACACTAAATATAGCTATACATTTATAATAATATTATGTATAATGGGTATAGGCTGCTGCCGCCGATGATAATAGAAAAATAGATTATCGATAAAAAACTTTTGTTCGCCATTCACTTTCTGCCTCTTCTACTGTTTACACGACCGGTGAATAGTGTATTCTAGTATATAATATTATATATGCCCTCTTAAGCACTTATGCCTATATAACCTAAAATTCGTGTTGTTTAATTATTATACATTTTCTCTCTCTCTCTCTCTGTATATATGAATATATAAAAAAAAAAACCATCGTTTGGTGTATTGTATCATTGTAAATCGTGTTTGGTCACGAAATAAGTGTATATAATTGTATTTTTGTATTATAAGTCTTATCAATCGATCGACGCGTTTTTTAGTCCGTGGTCATATTTTTCTGCCGCCCAAAAAACATAATAATTGTTCTGAACTCGTGTAAAATATAGGCTGCGGAGGGTACCTAGCCTATACTCATTGTTCCATACAATATAATAATACATGTATAGGTGTATGCGCTTATGTTTATGTAGAATGGCGTGCGCAAACGAATTTCGTGGCTATATTACGAAACGCTTCACTACCCCTTCGTGTATAATAATAAAACGATTCGGCTGCATTATAATGATAATAATAATATACCACATACCTCTGTGTATATCGCTCTTCGCGGGTGGTGCACTGGTGTACGGTGTACCTTGCGACATCCTATACCATATTTTTATATAAACGTTCACATTACAAACCATGGAATGTTTTCGACGAAACAAAAGATGTGTAAGTACGTATACGCATGCAAGAAAGAGAGAGAGTGAGTGAGCTATAGAGAGAAAAAAATTAAAATAATTAAAACAATCATATAATTATAATTATTATTATTATTCTAAGCATATCGTACGGGACGACGAGATGTTTATTATTATCGACCTGCAAAAATCAATTTGTATACTGCAGTGTACACAGTAGGGGATTTTATCGTGTTTTTACCTATTATATTTGTAACTAGTAAAAAAAAAATGGAAAAGTTTGAAATATGATTTTGGAATATTGAATTGGATAGGTATATGATTTATCTAAACTCAAAATAAAAAAAAATATCTATAATATAAATAACTTTCAGTGAGATTATACAGTGTTAAGTCATATAAATATTATTTTAATAGTTCAAGTAACATATTATTCAAGCGATATGTGTATTAAAGTTTAGGCAATTGGTGAATTTTGGAGTAGACGGGCAGGTGTATATGAGGCAAAAGTCCCTAGCGTAATAATACGTATTTTACGTATTATTATATATACATTGCCACATCGGGATGACCATTGGGATATATCTTTATGAAAATATTATCTGTTCGAATTTTTTCTGTATAGATATATGTACATGTTTATACTTTATTGACTTATTGGTTAATATTTTATGAGTATACAATATCGATATTAGTTTTCTGCGCAACACTTTTTGAGTTTCTAGCACGTCTAATGAAATATACGGTATTTATGTATGAATAATGAATATACCCACAATATTTAATGTATCTTTATTAATATTGAGTTTTTAAACTTTGTTATTATCATTAACTTTGTTGATTAAATCATTATAGTAACGGACGTGTAGAAAATATCAGCTGGGTTTAATATATATATATTTGGGAAATTTTCAATTATTATAGGCTTATTATATTATTGTATCATACAGTAGCTCCAATGTTGCTGCTCTCAGTGTACAAACAATCCTGCGATTTGAACTTTGAAAAAATAACCACTCAAAAAATTTGATGTTCATTTCATTTTTTGTTCATGAACTATAGGTATAGTATATCCTATTATTTTCATTATCCTTTACTTTTGCGGCGTGAAGTATAAATGCGAAAATGTGTTGTATCTTCCAAAAGCGTTTGAAATTCTTTCCTATCTACTCACTCCGTTTGCAAGTTTGACTATTTGCCCACAAAAAAAAAAAATGTGCAGTACTGTGGGACTTATATATCTATAATATAATATTAAACTATATAGTTTGCTGTATATATATATATATACCACATTGTGGTGAATGAAAAATGCGTTTATTCAGATAAATATAATAACGGTGGAATGTTGGAACATATTAAGGTTCTTACAGTGGTATATGTCAATCGCATATCATTGTCCGGTCGATAACGTGGGTTTGTACGTACATATAAAATGAATAACGTATCAGTACATAATATTACTGCTGCTTATCAGCTTACTTACCTGCTCTATAATATATAATAGTGTTTATAAAATAACGCATAATATATCGAAACCATCAAACACATCATTATATAACGATATACATATTCTTGAGTCACAGACGACACGTCATAATAACAATAATAATAATAATATCACAACATTATAATAATATATGTATAACATTATAATTTATAACAATTGACTGTGGGTTGCATCAGTGGCGAAGTCGAAAGATATAGGAAGTTCCTGTACTATATTTAATATATTATAATGTACTCATATTACGCGTGTACGTATGTGTATATATGTATATAAAATACACATTATACGGGATGTCTCGACGTGTGTTCGGGTCGATAACTTTTTTTCAAACATAAATTGTAAGTATTTTTGACCTATTACTAACGCGTTCAATGTGCGTGCGTCGTGCGAGAGTGTGGTGGAAATGTAATTTTTTTCGATTACTGTATCGCTGAAGTAAGAATAAAAACGATTTGCTTTATTTAAAAGTTGCTTAAAAGTCTATATTATAAATATTTCATACTGTATAGGTAGTCCAATTTGCAGAACTAATATAATACGCACATGAATAAATGTATTGAAATTACACTAATTTCTTGTTGTAATAATGATGGAAGTTGTGTAGGGTTTAAATGGAATGCGGATGAGCGTGCAGAGAATTTAGATATTTATAAATGTAATGTACAGTCGATGAAAAACACACTGATATGAGACACTTAACTACATATATCTATATTCAAAGCAGATCAAAGTACACAGTAAAATTGAAAAATCGTCGGTTGCAGGCTTTTAAATTAACTATGTATCTGGAAAACCGTTTACTGTACTCGAAATTATAATAATGCTTTCTTCTCGAAATTGTATGTTCTTTTGTCAAGATTTGGTATTTCCATGGTAGTTCAATAATTATTCAAAATATTCACGTATAATTCGTATAAAATGAATAATAGCAAACCAAAATAGGACATGGGAATCGGACTAATCAACTGTCGGATTGTCGATAACATAAGTCATACGTGTATCATAATCACATCGTGTTAAAAAAAAATGTATGCAATTACCCACTCCAATTGAAAAATGCCTTTAATGCGACGGTACAGTGAAATGATACAATGATATTACAATTTACAATAATCTATGCAAGACAAACAATTTCAGACTACGCGTTAATGGTCTGTAAGGGGAGAACCCTAAACATCTAAAATACTATTCTTAAAACCGTAACACATTGCAGATGTGTATATATAATAGTTGCTTTCAAATATTAGACTTATATTTTTTTAAGCGTCTGGACTTAAGACGAGCAAGTCTTGTACTTCAGTGTTTAAATATTTAAATATAAACGTGATTTGTGCCAGTGAGTATTATATGTGCGAGTATACGTACAATATGGTAAACGATAAAAATGTTGAAGAAATAAAATAAAAAAAAAATGATTTGAAATAATTTTTTTTTATTATTATTTATTAATTAACAATAAACAGAACTTCAAGGAAAATGTCTATCGCAAAACCAATCGTATTTAATTAGTGCGGATTAATGCAAACCTTCGTTTTCACTCTAATGTCAAGATAATAAGAACTAGGGCCAATATACACTGCTTTAAAACCCATTGATTTTCATGTGTAAAGCCCGGTCACTAGTAATACTTATTAGGTCGAATAAGCTTCGAGGCTTTGAGGTTTTTATGATAATATGCTCGACGTTTATAATTCGGCAACGTTAATTTTTTCCTAATATCAAGTGCAACAGC
This sequence comes from Rhopalosiphum padi, assembly GCF_020882245.1. Lineage (NCBI taxonomy): Eukaryota > Metazoa > Arthropoda > Insecta > Hemiptera > Aphididae > Rhopalosiphum > Rhopalosiphum padi. The sequence continues at coordinate 38,237,123 of NC_083597.1, forward strand.
AGCGGACAGCGACGACGATGGCCCTGACGCGAATATATCGTATATTATGTGTAGATTATTATTTTCATCATCATAGCCGACTTGAGAGGAGGGGACACACACATACACACGAGTCTGTTAAGTGTGGGCTCGGAATGTGCCGTGCGCTGAAACAGATATAATATTATTATTATTGTACAATATAATATAGGCGCGGTCCGCCGCCGTCATATTATTATTTCGTTGGACGTCGGCAAATCGCACACGCTGACACGCTGGCAAGACTATTACAATATATTATTAACGTTGATATAATATAATACATTTACACTTAATAGTCAGTGCAGTGTGCGCGTGACATATTGATCTCTGTTTTGGTGTAACACTACAAATATAATACAAGTAAATTACAACCACCGAATATATACGTAATTTTGTATTCATCACGCACTTTACATTCGGTAAATTTGATTATAAATAAACTCATTTCTTAGATTCCGAGTATAGCGGTAAACATGTATTGGTATTACGGCGACGTGTATTTGTTTTTTTTTTGTTTATTTTCGGTGAGGCATTTCTTCTAGTAGAGCAAAAATGATCTGAACATCAACTTATCCGATGAAGGTTTCTGGCAGCGAATTGAATCTAGTTGATACTTTTGGAGGTCAAAGTTTAAAATTCCCAGTAATTTTTAGAATAATCGGGAACGACAAGGAGGAAAAAACAAATACAATCATTTGTTAAAATTTTAATATTATATTATTAAAATAATTGTTTGGTTGGTAACCATATAGCTTATTGGTCACCTGAAAAAAGTTGGACCGTTTTCGGTCAAAATCGTTTTTCATCGCACACAACGATTTATTATATCGAATTCAAACAATCTAACGCAGTCATTATAACGCCCATCGCTCAATGACGATAGGTATACAGTATGCACTCGAATATAAACTGTACATATAACAATTAAGCGATTACCTCCTAATACTGCTACTTCTCCTGTTTTTTATTTTTTCGGCTGCAATTCATTAACAGTTTTGTTTTTTGCGCACACAATACATGCAGGATGTACCTATAGATTTAGACTTGACTCCTATAAAACACAGCGCGCCTAGTCTCGAGCATGACGTATGTTATATAAAAACAAATAATAATAATAATAATAAAAAATTCCTCCGCGAGATCTATTCATCCAATAATAATATACGCCGGACAAGCGTTTAATTACGCAACTGCTGATTTCTGATATTAGCTATGTGTTATATTGCACATTGTGTGCGTGATGTGTAGAAAATTTGCGTGCTTGCGCGTGTGTCGAGTTGTTGTTGTTGTTTTGGCATTCGTGTGTAGCCCGAGAGATAAACGCATTGACCTTGGCACGAGTGTTGGCAACCGGACGAAAAAATTATTCGCACACGTGTACTGCACCGTTTACAGTATAGGTACAACCGACAAAATAAAAAATTACGTCCGCGGACGGTGTTATTATAAGCGCGTGGCCAACTTTCCCCAGTGTATATATGTACGTACTTTTGGCCAGGATTTTATTTTTTTTTAGGCCGACGGCAGGGCGCGTGTTCTAATATTTTATTTAGACGTACATATACAACCACCTGCAGTGGGGGGGGTCGTACACGATGTCCATTGCACGGCCATCAATTTTCGTGTCAGGTAATATAATGTGATATGTATATCAATATAGAAACCTACCTATGCCTATAGAACCGTACGACGGTGATGACATGTTTTGTGGAGATCTGAAGTGTATTATAGAGTAGTTTTTGCATGAATACGGCCGAGGGGAGTGTTTCAGCATCATCGAATACACCTCTTTCCAGCCGCCCACGCCATTACACGTACTATGTATAATAGGTATACCGTTGCATTGAAAACGGCGGCGGATCGGTCGTCGTCGTCGACCGCATTCGTTGTATATGTATAGACGTGCCGGGAGCCAAGAGTCAGAGGTGTAAAAAATATACGTATTATATAAGTTCTGATCAGCGACTTTGGTACATAAACCGTGGTAAGTTGTTGGTTAGGACGAGGGAGGGAAATGTCAACATAACCTAATGATAAAATGGTAGATGAGGTCCGCCGCGATAACTGTAAGATTATGGTTTTTGCGCGTTCGAAAAACGAAACGAGGACTGCAAGACTGGTCGAATACCCAAAATCTCCGCGATAAATATACGTCGTCGTGAGAAACCGCGGCCAAAACTTTAAGCTGAAATTTGAAACAAATGGTTTTATTACGCTCATACGAAGGCGTACAAGTCGGCTGCAGCGTGTACCGAACCGAGGTCACGAACGATGGAAGTAACGGTAGCGAGATGGTATATAATATATGTGCGCGTGTGTATATCGACGTACCGTCGACGGAACGATTAAAATAAATATTTGAGAAGAACTGTGTTTTCAATACGCATATATCATTCGATATCGACAAGTTGTCGGTATTATATATTAATGTCGTGCTATACGTGGGATCATAGACCTTATACTCTAGTATAAGGTCTATGCACGAGATACGTGGATAACGCCGAGAGTGTTCGATTACTGGATCAAAATAAATAATAATAATATACCATGATTATTTTTCATCCTAACATAGACCCGCGTGTATTTCCCAATAAATTAAAATCCGTTTTTAAGGAGTTCGATATAGGCAATCCTGCGGAAGAACTCACGCCGGAAGTGTTTGTAGTTAATGCTCATTATAATCATTAGTGTGCGCGCGCTGTCCCGGATACCGATGCAGCTCTCGCACACACACACATATGTTATATTATAGCGCGCGTTTAAAATACATATCTTTTGTTCCAGCGCGTCAACGGAAGTTGAAAAAATATAATATAACAGGTATTAGACATCAACCATACATCAATAGGAAATGACAATATTATTTTATTTCTTAAGAGTAATATTTTTTTTTCCAGATAAATAATCATTCAATCTGAACAATTTACACTGTTTATTGTAATGTAAGTGTCACCGATAACGGTCAGCCTGTAGAGGATTTAAATGCACTTTTGAAATGATTAAAATCCGCGGATATTTCATCGATACGCTTATTTGATTTGTTTACCTAATGCTACCTGCATATAGTTTTCGACGTCCGTTTTACAATCGAAACAAAAATCAAAACGGTTACACCTCTACTTGGTATTTTTTTTTTGTCTGTAGGTACTCTGTACGAGTACTTATGTGTAATATGTGTAATATTGTGACAGACTAACAGACTACAGACGATAACCATTTAAAGACTACACCGGTATAAATTATGACGTAGATAATATAGCATCGATTATAAATATTTAGTATGGTAATAAGTACCCATAACTCATATGATCGCATACGTATAATATAATATTATTTATATATCGTAATATTATAATACCCAGCATTCGTGCGGTGCGTAAAATATAATTTGAATTTGTTTTTGGTACTGTATAGGAGCGTTTCGACAAAGATTTTTTGACGGACGGAAGGTCAACGTTTACGATAGTTTTTCGTCCCGAAGAGCAAACAGAACGGGTTTCCTGGAACGGTTTGACCTCATCCGAGTGTCACGCAATTATTCGTATATTTTAAACGGCAACGACCGGTCCTCGCACGACATTATCGCCTCGGCATAATAACACTGATAAATGCAATTCACCGATATGTATATTAAATGTTTATACAGAGTGACTTTTTTGAGCATGTTCGTCCTGAGTACGGGTTTTTCTGAAAACTTCTTTTTTATTTCTACAAATTGTTTGAAAAATTATTTCTTTTTTTAATTTTGATATGTTAATAACCACTCGAGTTTTGATTTATGGATAGATTTGAATAAAACAACATTTAAAAAAAATCATCTTAATGATTCTCAAAGCAAGGTTTTCGTTTTAAAAATAAAGTTTACAATATACCGCCCAAGGGCTTTTAAATGCCATACGCCCATAATAGTTGTAACTGTTTGAAAATATATTTTTCAAAATATGTAGGTACTTACAAATTTCCAAATTTAGTATTTGAACACTCAGTTTGATCGTAGATGACACGAGGCCGATGAACATTGGCCATTCAACATGCTTAAAATATCATTCTATATTTATACTAATAATATAATATATTTTAAACTGAATTTCTTCATACGACTCCTATAACGGGTTATAAAAAGTATCTCCAAACTACGGTCTGCGGGACAAGTTTTTACTGACTCACTAACTACAGTGAAAAGTGAGTTAAAAATTACTTTCAAATTATTTTGTTTATTTTTATTGAGGCTTCTTTTACGATAGAGTCCTACACTATAAAATGTCTATGAAATAAAAAATTATGATTGTGATTATATAATACGTTTTAATTTGGAGACTCCTGAATTAGAGGATAAGACGTCAAATATAAATATTTTAAATGTATAATGTATACGGCCCGAGATAAACTGTATTATAGTATTGTGATAAATGTTATCAGAATGTATTTCGTCACGAGAATTGATCATCGGTACAATTTTTTTAATTAATTTTGTCCAAAAACGTTTCGTGACGAGTTACAACAAACTAACTCGGGATTATCGCTTACGTATATATGTACCAAGGAATCGCTTCTTTTTATGACTAGTTAAAATAATAATTTTATACGCTCACAACTGCATAAGACTAAGCCAGCGACAAAACGCAGTATCAATATTATGTACCATTTACCATATTATGTAGCTTTATACGAATATACTAATAAACATTTGAGTATAATTTTCGGAATATTATGCCTGTATTGTAAATTATAATTATTGTTGTCAGTAAAATATTTCCAAGTCACTTTGGATTGTTTTACGACAGGAAACGGTTTAATTAGAAATAGGTTAAGTTCGTAAACGGACGATGCCGCGATAGGATACATGGGTACGTGTAAAGTTTAATATATGCAGTCAAAATGGGGTTTTTGTTTGCTTTGAATTTCGTGTCCGTTGATGATTTCAATATTTTATACGGGGACTGAGTTAAAACAAACAAATGTTTACAATGCAAATTACTCAAATATATAATGCTAGAGCCAGATTGAGATTTATGAAGAAAAATAATGGCTATTCATAAAATATAACTAAATAAACTTTTAAAAATAAATGATTTATTCGTAAATTGAAATTTTAAACATAATTTAAAATATATAAAATCTTTTTTAATTTTATATCTCGTAATCGAGTAAAGGCAAGTTTTCATATTGGTATAGCTGTATACTGTGTAGACATGCATATATGTACATACAGTTATAGAATGTTTTCTTGCAGACGTCGTCTGTGTAATCATCTTAAGTGAATTTTTGAAAACACAGTCAAACTTAAAGTACAGTTCTTAATTTATGTCTATACGTATTAACATTTTAGTTTTAAAAATAATGCCTTCTGTAGAAATCGTTATATTATACACACGAATTGAAGGAGGCGGAAAAACGACGATTTTACAATTCATTAGTATTTGGCGTTGTTGTGAAGTAATAAACGATTATGAAATAATACGTACAATTATAATACATTACAATGTGCAATACAAATTTACATAATATTTTTCAATATTATAAAAATATCAATATAATTGCTCGTATTATAATTTATTAATTTAGTAGGTATAACTATTTGTTTTAATATGATATACTTACTACAATCGTTATCGCTAAATACACCCATTACATAAAGCAAATTTGTTTCAAGTCTAATGTTTTTAATTCTATTACAGAAAAAAGCATACGAGAAAAATCACGTACGATAAAAATGTAAAAACGATGATTGACGAGTGACAATTCAATTATTAAATTAAAACCGCCTAGCCCGTGCAAACAATGAAATATTACAATAATATTATATTAGGTGTGCCACTGCTACATCATCCGTATTATAATATTATGACAATCGATATTTGTATTGCATAAATCATATTATTATAATATTATTGTACCACTGAAGCTGTGAATTATGATTGATTTCGATAATTATTTATCATCACCGTTTAATTAATTCGAAACCACACGTTATACTAATACTATATTATATTATGGACTCGTTTTAATCGTATGCACACGCACGACGCACACACGACGCATAAACAATAAATGGCATGAGCAGCAACACTTCAAAGGGCATATAAAAGGTGAAACGCGTCACACTATATAATACACATACACATAAGATTGGCGTTAGTGAAGAAAATCTATTATATCTACGAAAACCCGAAATAAAGCGTATAGAAATGTAACACGTCATTATGTTAATAATTAAACAAATATATATTATAATAATGTACTTATACCTCAATGCAACAAAAATGCGTCTCGTATATGCATAAGCATAATATGACACTTGTAAAGGTACGTCGACTCGGTATACTATAGAAAGTTCATAATTTTTTTCGTTTCACTTGTCTAGTTTTACAATCAGCGCAGTTTTCGTAGGTCTTTATAAAAAAATAAACTAATCATTACAAAAACCGCAATAAAGTTAACGGCGTACGCGCGCGGGTTTCTCTGATTATACGTACTAACAAAGTACAGGTTATTATATATTATAACGATGGTCGATGATAATTGGATTATAAGTGTATTTAGCTGTTCACAGTTTCATCTTTAACTGACATTGTCTATATTGATTGATATTTATTCTGATTTTGTCTGCATTTTATTCAAGATCTATGGCGATGATGTATAGTAATATTCTTGTACCTATATGTTTGTATAATATTGTCAACAATCATTTATTACGACGAAATAACGAACAGATCCAAGTTCCCTATAAATACAAAAACTTACTCCCTCATTCTTCGGAGAAACTATAATATTTATTTAAACAATTTTTCTTTATTTAATTTTATCAGTAAATAATTGACAACGCGATGTGGTACTTTTATAACCAACAAAATGTACGAGAAAAATATTTGTTTAATAAACGTTCTGTAATAACGATTTCTTACAGATTTCCTCTTTGGATATGTCCCTTTCAAGTCAGGATACCTGACTAAACTAACCTTTGTGTAATTTTATTGATTTGGCGTTCATCGGATTATACTTTATTTGAATTATAGCGACTCTGAATATTACAAGAAAATCGTTCGTCCAAACCTGTGTGAATAAAAGCGCATTGGGATGTTAGCACCATTATATTGATAATATGGTTTATTATTTTGGTACATTTTTTTCTTTTACATGGATTCGAACCAACAAAATAGTTCCTTTTTATTGTGTTATAGCTTTACAGTCATAACCATTGAAACGTTAAGAATAAATTATAATGACAAATACTATGCTTATTTATAATTATATTATAATTTATTAGTGTTATTTAGTTAAAAATCGCTCAAAAACACAAACTGTGTAAATCATACGATTAAATTGATAAATCAGTTTTAGATTTTCGTGTATAACAAGCAGCAATGTGGTAATTTATTATCAAAACCACAACAGCATTGGTGCAAAAGTTTAAAACAATAACATTTAATAAAACCATAACATTTTATGATAATAGATAACAAAATGAACTACGTACTGCAGCCTAGCACATTATTACAGTTTTAGTTTTTAGTTACACTAAACTATACATTTTCATGTGTACGCCTCTTTGTAGTTAAATAAAAGTCACATTATCGTTGACCTAATTCCATAGCCGTACGCTCGGTGCCGCAACCAGGGATTCGGGGGCCTAGGCGCAGGTCAAATTATATATATATATATATATATTAATATAATTTAGTGCCGAGGGGGCCCTCTCGTGAAATGATGAAGGATAAAGCCTCACTGAGGGCGCGATGCACCCACAGGACCTCCGCTAGTTGCGGCATTGCGTCCGTTGTACACATAATAATATATAGGCGTATTCAGCGCCGGTGTCGTCTGGCGAGTGTGTACAATAGTCGCAGTGCCAATCGGACGACCTAGTGGTTTTTCACGTATTATTAACTGGGTCACAGGGTCGACCTACATAATATACATTTTTGTGAAGGCGTGTCGTGTCGATTCGACCCATTTGCTGTGAAACGTAGTATACTGAGTTGTATAATTATACTGTAATTATTATTATTACACGCGAATCCGTCGGAGGCTGTGGCGGCCGAAATGCAGCCGAGCCTAAAAGTAAACTTTGGACCGTTGTCAAGCTGACCGGTGTACGCTGCACGACGATCAAAAGTGCCGGCTGATGCGTTTATAAATAACTACGATATTATATTAAAGCTACACAGCAGACACAACAGTAGAACACACGGCCAAACTGCAGCAAGCTTAGAAAAAAAACCATAAATTGGTCACTGATACATGCAATAGTAATATATTTATCATTATAATATACGCGTGGTTATCTAAAAGTGTTTACGTTAGTCTTTCCGCCATCATCACATAGCATAAAATTAAATATATGCTACGGATATTAACACTGCATCGTTTAGCCCATTTATAACATAAAGAGAAATACGTACAATACGTACAATATAAATATGTGCATTGTGCATATTGCATTGCATTGCATACAGATGCACACGTTATAATAGGCATGCCGTTGTACAATGATATATAAAATAATAAAGTGTTGTAACACATCATGTTGCAGGGTGTCTATTTGTGGGGTCACTTCTGCAGTTAGGTTCTGTCCAATAACTTTTGAAATGCTGATTTCGAACGCTCGACTGAAATTTATGTACTCAATTGTAATATTGTTTCAAATATACAATATACAATATTATTGTAATACAATGTCATAATAATTAATTGACTATAGTCTAAGAGACTTCTCCAATCTGACTACGAATATTAGCTCGGAAGCAAACTGAGTATGAGAAACCATGCGTGTATATATGTATAGTATGACGTATACCAACACGTGCGGAGACATCGATACACGTAGGCGAAATCTGATTAGACTTCCATAGTGTATTTATATAATATTTGACATATCACGGAGTTGGGAGAGACACGTGTCTATACGAGTGACGGGAAACGATATTAATTATTATAATATACCTATGTGTGGTTTCGTGGAGTTATTATCAATTGTCATAACATTTATAGCACGCACGTGGATGACTTCCGGTTCGCGCAGCATCACGTGGACGCAGCATCTATCCTGCGGTTTACAACTGCAGTACATCGCACTGCAAACGGACAGGCGCGTGACACGCAATGATGGCAAAATTCTGTCGGTAATGAATAGTAAAATTTTTACAGGACTAGCCGAAAAAAAATGGAATATAATACGAATTTCAAGACGAAAACTGAAGAAAATCGAAACTCTTCGCGCTCTTCTCGCCTAGGATTTTATAAAATTAATTGTAGTTTCTCAGTTATACAGTCTTCACCACGGACACGTGCAGGTCGTGCAGGTCTGTATAAAATTTACACGCAATTGCGGTCCCTACGAATTTCGTAGCTGATCATTTGTTGCCGTTCGCCGTTGACCTGGAAATAGTCTTACAGCGATAAAAATACATACTATGACGACGTTATGTCATTAATATTATAAATAATGTGTTATACGAGAAAAATTAAGGCGCGTGCGCTATCTACAGCCTCGTTTACCGTGATTCACTTGCAACGGGACCATGTTTCCGCACAAACACCGCGGTATACCTACTACTTGTAGCCATATCTAATATTATAAGTAAAACTAAGTATAGACCATTTGGACGATTGGGCAACACCAGTCTTGCTACATTACCGCAGATCAATGCCGTCATTCGCAATCTATATAATCATATATAATATTTATACATACATTTTTTTTTATCTTGAGAGCCACAATAATAATATACGAAATATATTATATTGTATTCACTTAGTGTAATCGTAGTTTTCATTAAACTAATAATATTTTGAGTAATCTTTTTATATGGATCATTTTTTCGTGAAATCTGAAGATGATAGTTTTATCATATAATACAAGTTTTAATTTTTTTAACATGGATATATATTGTTTTAATGGACTGTATGTAATTGAACATTTTTTTTTTGTCACAGTAGATGGCATGATATTGTAGACTATAGTTGTACTGCCACTGCAGTAGTACTACATAAGATTGTATAATTTTTATTGTCAGTATACATTGTCTGACTCGATATGAGAGATCATTAAGTATTATAAGACGGTTGAGGTTGAACAATTATTTAATATAAAATGAAATTTTATTTATTTTTCGAATTTTGTATGAAAAATAAAATAGTTACAATAACATTAACAAACTTAGGGAAAATATACGTAAAAAGAAGAAAATATACAAAGAATTTCTACATAAAAATGGACATTACTACGGGGAATTGTCAAATTACGTATGTCAATAGGTCATAAATACAAAATTACGAGAACAGCAATAGAAAAGTGTGAAACAAAACTTTGTATATCTATGTTTTAAAGTTTCTGTTAAGTGAAACTGTCATAACACTACTAAAATAAAAAAAATAAAATAAAATAATACAAATAATACTATCATATTATAGATAATAATAATAAATACATCGAATAATTAAAAAAATGTAATTTCGTTTAAACTCAATTCATACTTTTTCATTAGTACTTTGTACTCTAATAATTCAACATATATATAATATATACATATACATAAAACATTTATAATAAAATACAAAATAACATGTATATTCATGTTATTAGCTAGAATTTTATGAAAAATTATCCATTTAATATACCTAATTAATTAAAAATATTACATAAAGTAAGATTTTCTATTTTATAAAATATCAAATATACAATGCCCATTTTATGAACACAAGCTTTAATTGCACAATATGATCCTGGCTCATAAAATAGATATCTATTTCTTGAAAAATATGATTACACTAAGTGGATGAGAGAGTAGTGTTACTATTAATGTGACGTACATATTTTTTTTGTACAACATGCCTAATTTTTTGATTTTTAATTTTTGCATGTAATTTGTAGATTTTTGTATCACTCACTAGCGAAGTAACGACACTTTACAAAAAAGAAGTTTTTAATGGTATTTCTTTATAATAATATATAAAACACTAACACTTCGTATTTCAAATATTTCAATAAGGTTTTTTTTTCTTTACCTGTAAAATCAACTTACGTGGATTTACCACATTATCGACGAATAATAAATAATTTCTCCTACTTCCAACGTGTATATTATGAAAGGTCGGGTCTATATTAAATATTATGAAGTATGACATATTAAATATATCGATTATTGGAGAGCCGTAGAAGGTATAAGTTTCAGCTCAAAACTATATTGTTGTTTATAAATTCGCATTCATGTCATACCAATATATTGTATCCTTTACTTACATATTAAAAAGGGCGTTTATTAACAAAAATATCTAACAAATATAATAATTACTATAATATACTATATACTATATTACTGTAATTACTCTATAACTATAACAAATTAATAAATTATTTTGTAAACCTTAAGTGTTTGTCTTTTTAAAATATGTAATTAATAATTATCGTGCATTTAAATAAGATATAAAAATCATAAATTGAGAAGAATAAAATGATATATTACAAGGTTAGTTAATAAGTTATAAAATTAAATATCTTCCAGTTATTTCTGTTATATTCTATGTACACCAACGCCAGAAATAGTCACTGAAAACTTGGTAATAAAGACGCACAGGCAATATCATCGTTATTTTATAGTCCCTGCAGCTGGACCGGAGTGATGCTGGTCACAGATACGTCTGCAGTACTACGTCACGTATATTAATAATACAAATAGTGCATTACGATAACCACAGTATGGCGATTTCCGTTTTCTTATACCATCAAACAATATTTGTTGATATCTTCTGTTGAACAAATGTATAATATTTATTTAGTGTTTTCGCCGCATGTTTAGCTCGTAATTGGTGTATAGGTAAGTGTATTACGGTATCTACTCGTAACTCGTTAGTGAAACCATTTCATTTATACGATTATCATTATATTAATGTAAAGTCATTATTGTCATTAGGTAATTACATTTCGCATGAATAATTCTCAATTATAGTTATAATATTTAGGTATGATATTTTAATATTTTAAATGCGATGTTCCACAAAGCCATTAATGGTTTTAACGTGTGGGTAAATTAAATTTAAAGTTATTCAATTATCTAAAGTGATTTAAGAAATAATGTAGAGAACATAATACAGGAACCTACTTTCTACCTACCTATATCATGATAATATTACAATAAATTAAAATTATAAAATTCCAACGTTCAAACGGACGTTGGAATTTTATTATATTTATATCGTTACTCAATGATAAAGGAAACACATTATTAAATACTTTTTGTGCATTGTTTGAGGACACCGATTTAATAACTTTAATTTTTTTCCATATCAATATGTCAAAAAGTCAGAAACCTTATCATATTTTTACCAACACACTTATTATAAAATAATAATATACTTTGTATACTCTTATATTCTCCAGCGATAATATACATTTCTTTAGTGATCCATTGGTGTGTGTATATGTTGGCCGTTGAGATTTTTATAAAGTTCTGTCCTCGTCCGCATCATATTATAATGAATTATTTTAATGTCGAGTGTTTGATTAGCCACGCATTTAGCTGTAATTATTATTGAATAAAATAAATTGAAAACGATAAACGATATGAGATAGCATACATATATTTTAATCGATTGATAAAATTAAAAGATTTAAAAAGAATTTCATAAATATTTGCCATATATAAATTTACTATTACACCTGAATTTAGATAACACGTGGCACATTAAAATATAACGCAGGAGTTATATTTTATATAATATAAAACGCGAGAGAGATATTTCTATTTTTTTTTTTCGATTTCTATAATCGAATTAAATACAAAGAGTTGGTTTGTTACGCTTGATCGAATGTACCATGAAATATATATACAATAATGTATACGTAGATATCAAAATCGTTCTTCCGAAAAAACGCACTAGAAATATAATATAGGCAGTACACTACAACAATATATTTAAATATTTTGTAGTTTTATTGTCGTTTATTATTTTACTTATATGGGTGGCTAAACGGCCTCTACTGTAAATAATATAATGTGTATCGTGTGAAATGTGTTTGTGAAAAAGCAATAACATTTTTTAGGAAAACGATAGAAAAAGAGTTAGTACCTAACGTGCATACAGTGTATTATATTATATACATTATATATTAGGTATATATACTTCAACTTACATACATATGTAACAATTTACACACGGTAATTTAGTATATATTGTACAAAAGTATACTTTTAAATGAACAAACTCTTTAGTTTGAGAACTTGAGGCCTTCGACAACTAGTAACTCAACTTTCAACAACTTATAAATAAATACTAAATAAAGTAATAAATAATAGTATAGTTATAGGTGAATAGTTTACATACTATTTCACAGCTAGACGTTTAATGACAATTTTTGACAGTAACTTCTCTTACCGTCCACTCCAATAAATTTAATCTAATGAATTTTCCAAAGAATGAAAAAATATATACATTTATTGTTTGGGCAAGTATAATATTCATTATTATTTTTTATAATCTTTTTATCGATGTACATAGTTCTGTAGTTCTGTTTACAGATCTTAGAACTTTTAATAATTTAGGTTATGTTTTATTTAAAAAATAATGGATACGATTTTGACCGGGCACGTTAAATTAAAAAAACAAAACGGCTTGAGTTCATGCTCAAAAATTAAATTAATAATTTAAATCCTGCTTCCAAATAAGGAAATCATACCATAGATCTTAGTTAGGATCTTAATGGCTTTGGTTTTTTTGTGTTAGACAATTTAATAATTCACGTTTCTGTTCTAGTTCACTATGTTAATAATTTCTTTACTATATACAGTTAAAAGTTTAAAACTGAGGTTATTTTCCTCGAAACCAATTCCTAGGGCAATTTTTAGTGTTCATAATCGTAAATAATTCATATGAACTTCAACGTGTGTATGTAGGACTATATATATAGGACTTAATGTCGATTACAGCACGATCGCTCGGATTGGTCAATCACTAGAATTTTCATCTGTCTTGGTCAATTTCATCGCAGAACGTAAAGATATGAATTGTAAACAATTTCTCCTCTATAGTGAATTCAGTATGTATGACAAATCGTTATGTCGCGTCTCTTTGATGTTTTGATATTATCATTCGGTTGCAAAGCGTGTTGGTAATTATTGTGTCCCGACGCAAAACTGGTAATAATAATTTTCGAACGTACATAGCACACACTCACTAGTTCACAAAATCAGCCATCAGATTCCGACACAAAGGACTAATAAATGTGTATACGAAATATTATTAAACGTTCGTGAAACAACGATCAACTTATTAGAGTACTTAGCTTTAACGAGTACTGCAAACTGCGTGTAACACTTAATGTGTACTACAACTAATGTCTTGAGACGTTATATACCGACACGAAATGCAGCAGTCCCAACTTATAGACTATTGGAGATATTGGTAACCTATTATGTTTGTACAAACAAAATAATAATAATAATATAAGTTAATAATTATCACACTATATTTTCATATCATCAGTACTAGAGATGATTATCTTTCCACACAACACGCAATAATATTATTATCAATCGAAACAAAATACCAAAATGTCGTAATAATTATCTATTGCAGACGTATTGTTAATATAATGTAAATGACATCGTGTTCTGAAGCATACATATATAGTATGCATAATAATACATATTATTTTTATTTAAAATTTTCATGTACGACCTATGCATTATATTCTATACACACCAGTACACCACATTCTATAGACATAATATAGTACATACACATGTATAAATTGATTTACATTTCTATGCGGATGATAGACTCGTATAGACTTTAAAAATATCGAATCACCTGGCACCAAATTTTGCGCTATTATACATATAGCCATATAGGAGCGTATCTTCTTAAGACTCGGGTAATTTTTTTTATTCCTTCGTTTTACAACTCCTATAAGGTGGCCATACACATCGATTACGTTTTGACTCACGAAAATCAAATAATTTTTTCTGATATAAATACGGTTGTTATTGGTTACAAAAAATAAATTTAAAAAAAATAAAAATTGGTATATACTGTAGACAGATGGCCGTGTCTTCTACCGTTTGCATATGGCGATCAGAATGGATATATATTTTATGGCATGTGTCTGCGATTAGACAAAGGGTTTTTAGCTGGAATTTTAGGATTTAGTTTAAATTAGATTTTTTGGCAGAACTCCATATTGTGTATATTAATATAATATAGTATCAATATGCCATTATATTTATTGTGTTGCATTATATATTTATATAGATGTGCAAAATAATAATAAAAAAAGGTTTATTTTTTGAAAAAATATTTTGAAAAACAATCCGATCTTACTTATATACACAGATATTGCATCAAAACGTACCATATATAATTAGGCATAAATAAGCTGTAGTGCTGTACATTAAATTACGATAATATTCGATAATTATATAAATTATAATATAATATACAAATATAGAATACACACAGACTATATAACGTTGCTATTATAACGATTCCAAGTGATGTTGACAATCGTGAATAGAAAAGATGTAGCAATAAGTTGTAAAAATATTAAACTCAGAAAATATTTTTTAGTGTTTTTTTATTCACATATTTTTCTAAGTCCAAAATATTTATTTCAATTTGAAAGATGGTATAGCAGCTTTTATATGAAAAGGGGGCATCAACGTAAACATACAATATTACTGATAAAGAATGTGAAATAAAAGCGTCGGCAGAAACTATTGCATACCTACCTCATAGTTCAAAAATAAACAAATAATTATTTTGCAAGAAAAATGATACCGAACTTACCGAACTACCGAGAAGAAGATAATATAAATATAGGATGACAGCACAATTAGTACAATAATAAATACACAATATTATATAGTATAATATAATTATTACATTTAAAGGCCAAAAAGAAAAAAAATATCAATCAATCAATCAAAAAAGAACGCCGAAGAAGAGCATAATATAATAGGTTTTGAAATGTACTTTGAAGATTGCAGCGTTTATAAATAATGTATTGTGAGATTATAGCGCCTCGACGGAATGTTGAAATAATAATTGCACTATACTGCAGCATATACTTATTATTATATTATTATGGTGCGCTGGCGCGCTGTAATAAATTTACCGTCGAATACAAGAAAATTAAATATTTCAGTGGCTGAATCTTCTATTTAATTTTGTGAATGCGACGAGACGATTAAACGCGCATATTATTTCAGGAGTACTGCGAAGATGTTATTATAGTTTATTATTAATACGTCATACCGTACGTCATTACTCATTATGCGATGAAACACGCATATACGTTTCAGGGAAGAGAGTAGATAACTGAGACGGTTTTCATTTCGTTATTGGTAGATACGATAGTATAGGCACGTCGTTAAAGGAGATAAACACGGATAGTATGTAGTACTTATAGAACCTATATAGTAAATACGTTAAGCCCGTACGACGGTTTAGCGAATAAATATGAAAACGACTGATTCAAAGGTCTATACTGGTATCATGAGCATTTTATATGTATATACCTATAGGTGCACTTACATGGAAAACATATTTTTGGGAATTTATAAGTAAAAAATGAAAAGTAATGTTAATTTATCTTTAGGAAATCATCATAAAAGTGTTTGCCATAAATAAATTGTATTACAAAGGACATGAAGTTCTAACCTGGTCTAGATAAACTTTTGGATAATCCTATATCTATACGAACGTTCGTTTTTATGAAGAAATTCGGCGAGTAGGTTTAAACACTTTAAACACCCAATCACCGGGGCATGTATACATGTCTAGTATAAGTTTATACTACTTGTTTCTTTTATCGAACAATATTCTTGATCTTAAAATATATTAACATTTTTGGAAAAGAAATTAATTTTTAATATTTTTTTCATTATACTGTTTTAAAGATTTTTACTTTTTAAATGACAACATACATTTTTAATTTCATATTCTATTTCGACTTTTATGTAACGAAATATTCTGCTTCAGAATATTAAATTAAAAATGTATGTTTTTATCCAAAAGAAGTTCAAAATTAAAAAATATTAACGATAAAAAGTAATTAAAAATATTAAAAAATAAAAAATGTTGTTGTATTTCGACTACAAATACTGTGAAAAAAAAATATTTTCAAAACCATATTAATAGATTTTGAAAAATTGAGTGTTGTTCGACAAAAAAATCAACTAATTATGTCAACAGAATCGTGCGAGCAGTCAGAAACAACCTTTATTAATATCAACAGAACATCGGCTATTATATAACAATAATATGTAATAACATGGTGACTGGTGGATTTTGTACATATTATACGGTTTGTTGTCATCTCGGCAGTCGGTCGTATCCAATAGTGTTCTATATATATTAATATATTATATAGTACATTAGTACATACCTATTTATATACTTATATATGTGAGGCCTTGGGGGTATCCGGCAGTTGTAATATACAAACAATTTTATATACATAATATTATGTGCGTACTGCTCGTTAGGTCTCTCTGGCCCGTTTACGACTCTCGCGTATAATAAGTCCATTGCCCACGTACGAAAAAAAAATAATATATAAATTAATAAGACATAACAGAAAAAGGCGAGTTCGTTCCCCGAGGTCGATAGGTATCCGTCGGCATTTGGGTCTTTATATTTTGAAATAATATGAAATATAATGAAACAAAAAATGTTTCCAATGACACGCCTTTTTCTGTATGATGATGGCTATTAGCCGCGCGGCCGTTTTCGTTGTGTGTGGCACGATAACAGATAGTTATAATATCGTGTATTCGTGTACTATACGAGAGAGTATTAAACTATAGTAATAATATAATGAAAAATTTCGTATATTATACAATACGCGTCAGTCGGTGGCGCGTTGACAATATTATAATAACGACTGCTGCAGCTGCACATTTATAGCTGCATGGACCACCGCCTGGTTAAATGCTATAAGTACTTAAGCGTTTCAACATGGTTGGGAGGAGAAAATGTGTGCGAAATGGTAAAATTTTGAAAACCACATTCTTCTTTTTGGCACCATCGTTTATAACTTTGTATGTCGTTTTTAAGAGACAAATAGCTCAAAAGCGAATAAGTGTTTGCGTTTTTTTAAATCTTAGGTGGTCAATTTTTTTTATTCATTTATTTTACGGACACATTTTCCAATTTCAAGTATATTTACAGTAGTGATAATCGTGATTAAAGTAACAAATTTAATTTAAAATATAGTAATTTTTAATGCATTTAATATTGCTAATACGGAAATATAGTCTACGGAGACATTTTAAATGTCAAAATATGTACATTTCTGCCATAATGTTGGTTGATTTTTAAAGTTTCATTAAGAGGAGAGAGATAATGTATAATAATATACGCGTACCTGAAAAAACAAGGCAATACACTATACAACCGTCAACCTGTATATAGTGTATATATTATATTGTTATGGTACTTACATGTTATGTCCACTCAAAAACGTATCGGCGATACACATATTATCGTAATGATCCACGTCACGACGTATCTACGAGGTATAGCTGATGATCACCCAGACGTCAGAATGTATATCAGGAACTCGTTTTTTCGTTTTTTTTATACTGTATATACCTACAGTTTTACGACCGTTGGTTTTCTAACGGTTTTTTAACGTCACCAGTACTTTTTTTTTTATTCAACTCATTATTATATTACTGCACCTGTACATATAAGTCATAATCATTATAACGTTTTCGATATATAGGTAGCGAGTTGTATTTAATGTTTGCAAGATATGATCGTACTATATTTCACAATTTTTTTCGATTTATTACTTTCCCGTTCAATGACGACTGATCTCATCAGTTTTCAAATGACACATAATTTTACTGTTGAATATTATAGGTATTTACAACATCAAGTATCGGACACTTAGTTACAAAACGTATTAAGGTACAAGCATTATAATATTATGTAATATGACATTTCTTAAATGTCATTCAAAGATCGTATACGAATGATAGTTTTGATTATTTTTGAAGTCGATTGGATCGAGAAAGGCAAACACTGTAAGTTCTTGTAATGACTAATAATTATACAATACTTGGAACTGTAGAAATCCTCGAAAAATTATAAAACGGCGAGACCAATTAGTTTTCTCGTACAAAGTCGTATAGGTAAGAGGTAAACAAACATTTAGTACACACATACACACACACACACACACACGCTCATGTATTTATACATGTGTTTTGGTATTACCGCAATCAGATTATTAGCATACGCATGGCTAATGACTTAATGAACGATACAAATATTAGGTAATTTAAATATGCTTATTTTACCTGTTGCCTGAATGTATACAATAATATAATTATACACATGCAATTATTATGATTCGCCAAGAAAATGTAGTAAGACTATAAGTATGCGGCGACATCGAACCAATGACCAGTGGTACATATTGTATACTACTAAAACGCTATAACATAGTAGAGGTATTATTCATATAGTTACAGCTAGAACGAGTCGACGAGACGACGACGAATTAAAAATAATAAATAAACTATAACAGTGTGACTATGAACAACACTGTAAAGGTTTTAATAAACACAGTAATATTATATTGAAATATTATATGCGTATTACTAAAATATTAATGTTATTTTGATTATGACTGCAGACGTCAGAGATTATTATTGAGTCATAGATAAAACGGAACGGTTTTGGTCTGCCTTGAAATTATATATAATATAATATAAATATGTAATTATTACGGCCAAAGACCAAAGTATACTAATAGTATTATAGGGATACCTTTTATACGTTATTGTATATATTATGTTGTACCTAATAAGCTTAAGTGTTTGTAAATATTTCATGATGTTTTCGAAAGAAAAATTACACACTTACGATAAATTATTATAATGAAGTGCTTTGGAATGCATAGAACGTAATTTTTTTAAACGTAAAATGTACAAAAGAATCATTAACCTATTTGTTTTATTTCACGTTCTATTATATAGATGCACGTAAGCTACAATACCACAATGGGATATAGGTATAACTGTTTGGGATGATACTGCACAATCAATTTACATATAAACTGTTTTAATAAAAGAAAATAACAATAATATATGATAATATGTCGTAAGCGCGTAAAATATATTTTTGTATAGTTTCGTATTTTAGTCAAATAATAAAATACGTCGATGAAACCCAAACAACCCAAAACACGTTGAAGATAAATTACTTAAACGACATCCCAGTAATATTGACAAAGTATAGAATATTACAAGGACCATAAACGGCATAAACATTAAGACGTAATATTAATGTATTGAGTTTTATTTTTTTGTTAAACATATATTAGATATAAATCGAACACGCATTCGTAGAAATTAGTCATTATGTTTTTTGATAAATTAAATAAACAACGCTACACAATCATGCAGCATCATCGTATAGGTATATAGTATATCATTTATTTGTTTATTTTAATTAACGCCAGGAAGGCTCGAGTACAGATAAAATGAGTTGGTTAACATAAGTATGATTACATGTTATGAGTATAATATAAAGTAATAAGACATAATATAACAATAACATAATGAAAATCAATAATTATAATAAATAATTAGAGTAATGATGCTTTAGGTCAGGTAGAATATTAAATAAGAAATCAAAGTTAGAAAAATTAACTTCAATAAAGAGTTGTCAGAGTAGTGTAGATTGACTATATAATAATATTTTGTTGTTTTTAAATGCAATTTTAGATATAAATACATAATGATCGGAGTAGTACTGAGGTACTTGAAGAGATGTACATCCAAGTAATGGAAAGTAAGGTATACTATCATTTAATAATTTGTATATAAGAAGGACATATAAACTATTTTGCGATGCGTTGAAAGGGAATCAAGTTTTAAGTTATCCGGGAGATTGTTTATAGTAAAATTATCAAAATAATTTTGTCAGATTAGCGATTAAAAATAATATAGTAAAAAATAAAAATATCAATATTATACAATACATAAAACTATCTCAGTGTAATCTTCCGGAAACAAATTTACGTCGAATAAATGATTTTAAGGTTGACTTAATAATTGTTTTTATCGTGATTTTTTACTATAGATAACAATTTTCAAACGAGATAATTATTTCTATACATTTAGTTTTCATTGTTTTTTGTTTTAGAAATATATTGATAGTGTGTATATACTTTTTAATAAGCACAATATAGTATGCAGATCAGATTCAAAAATTAATTAATACTATTTAGTATTCAATGCATTCCTATTCATAATCAACCCTAATATTTGATCATATACTGATTTTACAGATAGTATTGGGATGGCCCCCGCAGTTCCCCAGAAAATGAATTCACTTTAAATTAGCTGTATACAATATATTATATATTATTATTCACGCGAAACAAATTTTATATGAAAGGAAATAGTCAAAATTCGTTTAACTGAATTTGCTTAATTAGAACGAACATACTATATAGCATTTTTCAGATTGCGTCTTGTATATGATACGAATTATTATATACATTAATCAATAATTAGTAGAAATTATACATTAATTGATGCTCCAAAAAGTGCTATCATCAAGATATTTTAATGAATCGTCTTGTATAATAATCGAATTCATATTTTATAAGCCTCGTTTTAAATCGTATTAAATCTACGAAAGACTTCGTCACACATACACATATATTTATTGCATTTAGTTAAAAATAATAATATATTATATTCGTCAACAATATAATAATTGACACATAAATCGCATAAGATAGAAAGTATTTGGTGTCTTTAAGCTACTATATGTACGATTAAATACAATTTATAATCAGATGAAAACAGTTTAGAACACTATTTAATATATGATTATTTAGGTTATTCTATGCGAGGACGTATATAAGACATCATATCATATATTTTAATTTGTATAGAAAAACGGCGCTTTTAAAGAGTTTCATCGGCGAACGAAATAAAAAATTATATTTTTAACTATAAAACTATTTCATAATGTGATAAATGACACACATACATCCGTCTTATCTGATAAAAATAATAAATAAATAAATAATAAGTGGTCGATAAGTTTATCGACACACATATACGACCGAATGTGTTGAGATAAATCGAAAAGATAACCCGTAAACTATTATAATATGAGTTTTTCAATGATCGGAATTGTAAACTATTGCGTAGATGTATAACCTATGACAATTGAGTGATTATACTGTGGAGAACTGATACAAATGGTATACATACGATACGAAATATATCAATAATTAATAACTATATAACTATATATATAATATATTATATACAGTGAAAAATTCGTTGTGCAACATCAATAATACAACGCTGCACTCTGCGCATATAAATATAATATGACGCTATATTATCCTTCCGCTTCCTGCAGCAATACGACAGTATATGTAGACATCGAATGGTTTCTGTTTATTATTTAGATTTAATATTGTATAACAGTGTCACATTTAAATTCGAAATAGCTATCTGCTATAGCTTATAAATAAGCTTTCCTTCGTTCCTTGTCATCACAATATTCAAATTTCAAGTTTTTTTGCCGCATTCATCGTACCGATATTAAGAAAAACGTATACCATTAGCTTTCGAGTAAATCATGTTATTACATTATATTACCGCAGTAAGATGCACGATGTAATGATTAAAAATCAAATACTACTGAAACGTTTTATGCAATTCACAATTTTAATTTCAAACATTTTACTATTTAATACACGTACCTATTCGTATAGGTATATAGTCATCATATCCATAACCTAAAACGGAATTACAGCAAAACGCATTAATGGCGACGTAATAATAAAATATAGTATTTATTTATATTATAATTTATATTATCCACGTTGTTTTAGATTTTATCACGAAATCTCAACCAGGAACCAAAAGCCATTGTCCGATTACGTAATATGTGCAAACAATACATACTCGATATCAATTTATCGCATCAAATGGAAATAACTATACCAAGTCGTAGGGGAGGGAGCCGAGGGAGGGCAATAAACTATGGAATTTCCGGCCTATTCATGTGCCGACAATGATTTTACTAAAATATGGATGTAGTGAAAATCGCATAACACATTGAGATGGTGTGCATCATGCGGGAAATTGAAATGTTCAAATATGTGTATATTTATTTTCAATAAGCATTTCTTATATATATATGTGTATATACGTATACGCGTTGTAAAATTATGTATAATAGCCTACAGGGATATATGAGGGGAGGGGCAGTAGGCGTAAAACTCCTTCCAAACGACTATAACTCTTTGAATTTATTAGACGACAGATTATCAGTAGGTATAATTACATTGTCAATTTATTGGTACTGGCTCCACACGGACGACGATACTTTATCGACAATATGATATATAAATCACTTATAAACAGATAAGATTTGTCACAGTCTATACTCTATAGTATTACGCTGCACTATATAACCTCATATCTAATTTAGTTATAATTTAGAGTGTTATTAAGTTATTAAATTAATTTGCATAAGCAGTAAAAATACAAGTACCCAAGCAATAATAGTTTATAAGTTAACATCAAACATAAATCATTTTGAGACGTACTTTGCAAAATGATGAACGTGTGATCGAAAAATGTACAATTATACTATCGAGTAAACTCCACGACGTGTGTGCTAAAAGAGTAGAATTGTTTTTGGGTAAAAAGGGTACTAATTATTAAAGGAAAATCTGGTCAATGGGACTTTTAGTCATATAAAATCTGTCCGTTCGACAATTTTGAGTGACTAAGCTCTGATATATTATAAATTCATTACATCGGTACTAAAACTTGTTACAGCATGGATTTAAACCGCGTGTTTTATAGAGATGACCGGGGTGGCGAGCGTCAACACAACACGCGCGATTTACATTTATCCGCGCGCGGAGTGTACGTGGACGAAACAATGATAACAATAATAATAATGCCTATACGAAAAAAAAATTTTAAATCCACGACAACATAATATTATTGTATTATATTGAACCCAATGCAATATTATATCGGCGTGCACATTAATTTCGTCCGGCGCAACGGCCTGCGCGTAGCCCCCTCACTATCCCTCTCATCGCCGACAACCACCACAACCGGCGACCGCCAAGGTTCGTTCTCTGCGTGCGTATTACATTATGTACAATACACATACACACACACAGACATAGACTCCCACATATATATAATATCTGTATATATATATATATATATATATATGTATGTGTGTGTGTGTGTGTGTGTGTGTGTGTGTGTTTTGTAATGTGCGTGCGTATATACTATATAATACAACACATCCCGAACCGATTATATATACCGCGTGCGTGCGGCGGCTGTGGTGTATATATACAGAGAGAGCCGAGAGAGGTCTATGACCGGACAACGTCCTTTCACTATTCTCCCGCGCCGCCGCCACTAGTATATATATATATATATATATCATATTATTATTGTATGGTATTTTCCTTCTTTCTTTCCTTCCTCTCCGCACGGGATTACATAGATGAATATTATGTGTGTAAGATGTTATCTACCTCTCTCGCTCGTCTATATCCATCTATATATCTATCCCTCTCCCACTTTCTCTCTCTCACTCTCTCTCAATATATATATATATATTATATAGACTCTTTCTTTCGCCACTGAATCGTAGTCGTATATATATATATATATATAAAAGTGTGTACACACAACACATTATATTCTATACGCGGGTTCGTGATGCGGCGCAGTTTGTGGCGCGCGTGAGACCGCCGCCGCGAGACCGATGACCAGAAAACACACATCGGCGGCGGCGGCCGCGGAAGAATGGAAGGGCATAACGCGCCGATGTCGAACTACTTATATACCTACAACGTCATGTACAATGTGTGTTATTGTGTACGAGAGAAACACCGGGGAGGAGAAGAAAGAACAGAAAAAAATAAAATAGGAAACCGTGCAGCGTTCGGGTGTATAATATAGAAAGAGCGAGCCTGTGTGTGCGCAAACAGAGAACGCGGCATTAGTGTACGCAATCATCGCGATGGACGGAGAGTGGCATCGAAAATGTGTATACAATTTTATTATTATTATTACTATTATACGCACGCGTTGCGTGTGCGCCGTCGCGCGTAACACAAAAGAGTTGTGTGTGCGGACCGTAGTAATAATAATTCGCGGGCCGCACACCTTCGCGGCGCGCCGGCCGGGGGGGGGGGGGGCACGACGTCGGCCGGCGGCGCGGGACGAGGAGGACGACCCGGTCGAGTGCTCGACTCTGCGCGGCGGCGTGACGTCAGTCACTCGTACACCCGGCGCACCAACAGGTAAACCGGAGCTAAAATATATATATATATATGCCTAACGCATCATGCCGGAGCCCCTAAAAAAAAATTGCAAATCCGTAGGTTTTCGGTTTTCCGCACTCGTTTGTCACGGACGAAACGCTGCTGCTACCGACGATATAACGTGAAAATATACATCGCGTGTACAATAATATTTTATAACGCCTGGTACACGCGGCCAATGTATATATGCAATACCGTTTCAGCGATTTGACGTAATTATAGATACGAGATTTTTGGCGGTACCATTTTCTAAACTGCAGTGCACCTTGTGTACACGCCAATAAACGAAAACCGAACTATCGCTCAAACGCGACTTTTCACTGCACTTCTCTGCGGCAGAAGAATAACGCAGGTCCCCCGCTGCTGCACAACCGAGATAATTGTATGAATGGTTTTTATTGTGTGTACTTCCCGCAGAAATAATTGATGACGACATTCTACAGGTTGCAGCGTTCAACTACAATATTTTAAAATATTTCATTTGCCAACGCTGTCATAAGTCTTTTGTACATTTGAAACTATCGATTTATTAGAGATTTTTTTTTTATCGCTGTTTTCAATCGAATTATGAATCCGAGTTCAACGCGACCTGTAGAATGTATAGTAGAAGAATATATAAACATTTAAAACAAAAAAAATACGTTTTTTTACGTAGGTTTAACCTAGTTTTTACAGCACCAGCATGCAGTTGAAGAATTTTAAGAAACTGCCTTATAATAAATTCTGACAAGAACACTCCTTTATTTAAAATTCATCTATCTATAAAAAAGGGACGACATAATTATTTATTACTATACAATGATTAAGAAATTAAACGTATACGAATTAAGAATTAACTATAGGTATTGAGAATATTATATTCGTTTTCGTAGTTTAGGTTCATAATATTTATTCATATCGTACAAAAATTATGTTTTGTGTAATGATATGTATAATGTTGTTTAAAAATAGCATTAAACAAAAGAAAACAATGACTGACATGTGAAAATATCAATTTTTTAATCAACCAATTTGTGTTTGAAACTGATTATTTGGTTCGCTTTTTAGCTATTTTACAAGTGTTCCAACGTGTGTTTTATACAAATAACAAATTAAATAAATGTGTGCAAACATTTTAAATATTTGTTATGCTATGAAATTTGGCCTTATACACTATACAGTTATATGTTATGTACATAGTTATCATCATATTACTAATATTATTTGAGTTATGATTTTCAAAATGACATATTGTATAATATTGGTATACCTGCATATTTTAAGAATAAACTATTTTTTATCTACTTTTCTGATTACAAATTATAATAAAATAACTTTTAATTTTGATATTTTTAAATGTACACTGATTATGATAGATGTTATATTAAGGTTAGATTTCATAACACAGTATCTGGCATAGTTGTTTTAAATCATCTACGTTGGCAAAAATATCATAAATATTAGGTATATGCTATATTTTAAATACCTACATTTGTATACCACCAATTCTGATTACTGCGAATACGCTACCTAAAAGTTATATAGTTCAAATTCCACTAGATAGTATAGTATAATAATATAATATACAAGTATAGGTACAATACAAATTGTACACATAGGTACGGCCAGAACCGCCAAATGATTACTTGTATGCTATTAAAAAAATATTATTATTTTAGAAGTTTGAATAAATGACTATGTGTGGTAACAAACTACTAAGTTGTTGAAGTAACAAAATAAATATTAGACCTGTATCCATTCATAATTAAAAATAGTGTGACCGGAAACGCGTTTATTTAAATCTAAAACTATTATAACATATTATTTACATAATATAATCTATAATAGACTTGAATAGTTATTAAGCCATTATTGTAAATACATTCCAAATAGTTTTTATTTAAGTATATAAAGTATAAACTATTATTTACCTATAGCGAAAACAAATACGAGTATATAGCCGAGAAGAAGAGTTATAATCTATGCCCATTATATAGATATGATATATTGATTAAACTGTGTATTATGTATAAATATGGACTTATACCCGGCAATAATAATATACAGACCACATGACGTATGGTTTATCTTTATTAACATACTTTTTCCATTTGATATTCAAGTCCGAGTATAGAATTTTGGACATTGACTTGTAAATATTGTCAGGTATTATCTATATTCTATAAATATATACATTATATACCGTAAACAATGTCTTAAACTAGCATGTAGAATAATATTTCATTTTAAGTTACACTTTAAAACGAAGATAACTCGTCCGCATAAAAATTCAACTACAAAAGTGTTTTATGATGGAATTATTAAAGGAAACGTTCGTAAAAGTCATTATTTTATGCTCCTAGAGTAAATATTATAATTAAAATTATGCCAATCGTCAATATTTAAGTTTATTAACTAACAACTGATAATAATATGTATAGGTACGTTAAACATCGACTATCATTATATTATTGCGTTTAAATTGAACTTTCTGAATCGATGAGTAAAATATTCTCAAATAGAAAACGATATATTATACTGCGGTATGGTTAGTATCTCAATACCGTGTTCGTCTCCATTGGTAATT
Source organism: Rhopalosiphum padi (assembly GCF_020882245.1). NCBI lineage: Eukaryota > Metazoa > Arthropoda > Insecta > Hemiptera > Aphididae > Rhopalosiphum > Rhopalosiphum padi. Next base: position 38,265,058 of record NC_083597.1, read on the forward strand.
TTTCTTCCATTAACATTTTTTGAAATAAGATTCAAAAAAATGATTACGGTACTGGAGAACTGCAGCGACGGTTATTATACACAGGAACCGGATAGAGGAATATATGAGTATAATATTATTATGAGTGGACTGACACGTGTACGAGGATACACACATTGTGAGACACTGTACCTTTGTCTGTACTCGGTAGTCAGTTAGTCTGTAAATTATATTATGTCGTTCGTCTGATGTTAATAAATCAATTCGTGTTTGAAATATCATCTTTGGTCGTTGACAATCAATCATCCGTTTATCCGAAATGACCGAAAACATATAATATTACACACCTACGATGAATTCACAATGATAAAAGTATATAATAATATGTACAGTCTGGTCGGAATGATGTGCCAGTGTGCCACGCCCGATAAGACAATAATATAATATGTATAATAAAAATATATTATTTGCAATACTACGATGTGACTATACAGTATACATATATAATATATGTATATATATGTAATTGTTCCAGTAAATTAGTAAATTAACAGATGAAAATGTATGACCATAAATTTTTTTTTAAACCTGCCTGTATCAATTTTGATTGGTATAAAATGAATAGTTTATATGTAAATATGTTGTACGCGGTTTGCACCGTTCACACAACGTGTACACGGTGCGACAGTTGCTGCTCCTGCTGCTATTGTTGTTATAAAATAAATTTAAATAATGTGGATGACAAAAATCAAAACTGAATATACGGGTCCGATATATTATTTCTTACGGTAGATCGTGCGCGAAAAGCTTTAGGCATGTGTACATCGTACTATATTGTTTAAATTATTCAAAATGGAGCTTAATATTTTTATTTCAAGATAAGCGAAAAGGGGACAAATAAAAAAAAACGATTGTGACAACGAATGACAGATGTACGTCCGTCACGAATTTCCATACTTATGCAAATTAAGACGACCGAAACTCTGATAAAAGTATGAATATTATAATATACGTTTTACGTGATGCACGTTGATAATATATTATAATAATATATTTTAATAATAGGTTTTATGTGCACGTGTATATAGTCACTGTGTATCCGGTCTCTGGTCACTGAAAGTCTGAACAAATGTTTTATGTTTAATCTTATCCGACATAATATTATCATATTTTCTACTGCAATATATGCAAAATTGCGCGGACGTTATATTATCTATTATTTTGACGTTAAACGCAAAAAATTGCTACATGCCGTGTATTTTTTATTATTATATATATTGGCGAATGCAAACATCCGACTGTCTTTTTTAATATAATGGTTTTTTTTATCATCATTTGGTTTTTATCAAAGTGCATCATTTTGTTTACAATACATATTAAAATGTTTTAACAGTTATAAAAAGTATACATGTATATATTAAATATAATATTATAAAAAAAAACATTAGTGATGGAAAACGTATGATTGATATAATATACGTTTTGAAATTTATGTAATTGTGAAAGCATAAAGCTGTTAGAAGAATAATATTACAAACTGATAAATGTTTTCAACTAAATATAAATATATATTTTATTGGTATAGATTAGATATAACCAAAATACGTTAGTCTATTTATTTTTTTCCTCCTTTAAAACCATACATAATTGAGAAATCGTATTTATATTTCAGTAATTTTCTATTCAATTACAACGTAGCTATGTGTTTTTATTATACACGTGAATTTCGTTCCTTTGTTCCCGTGTAAAAAATCTACTCCGTGTACCTACCTATATGTGAAAACCATGTACCGGCCGTGTACAGTTATTTTTCAACTTGTTCGACAGACCATGAAGGCATTGTTGGAAAAATAAACCACTGTAGGGCCATCGCAACTAGAATGATTTCAGTCATGAGAGAATATTTTAGTAAGTACATATATATATATATATAATATCGTGTTTTCTAATTTATATTTCACGACTATTATACAAGAATCGAAACTAAAATATCTTAAGTACTAAGTATATACCCCGATAGTTGTATATGTGCGTATATATATAAATATATATATATATATCCATATACCATAATAGGCTATAACTATAGCCTATAAGTTATAGCCAGTGTGTAACCTTGTAAGTCATAATATTCGTATAAAAACATTTTGAAGATTTTTTTTAATTAACGAATCATTGAAGTATTCCTCGGTAAAAGTTGAAGAAAAAAATTATCCGTTTTGTAATTATAACGTTCGAGTAATCTTCTTCGTGACTTTAGGGTTCCCAAAGCCAAAAGTAATTTTATAGATAATTACACCGAAAGCCGTTCCTGCTAACGTTTATTATTATTGTTACAGAGACGTGCTGTTGTTATTACATTCCTGAATAAAATGTAATATTGAAGACATCAAAGTGATCAAACTTATTGCAAAATAAGTCTCTGTACACGGAAAATTATGAGTCTAAAATAGTTAAAATATGTACCAATGAAACAGGGTCTTACAATGCAGGACGCAATGCCGGTAAAAGGAATATACCAACCGAAAATGATCTGTTGAATTTAACTTTATTGTTCGTATTTTAATTTTCGTCTTCCTTATCAGGTATATTATTACAAGTCATTTTATTAGTAGAGGTGCTTATACAAAATATATATAAATATAAACATACATAATAAATGTATATTATTATATTCAAATATGATTTTTGCATTTTTAAATGCACACAATTTTGTACAGCTATAAATAAATAGATTTATCATACCTCAATAATTATAATGTCAATATATGTGTGTATAACGGTTTAATATCATAGAAAAGTACAGCTCCGGTTTTTAATAACAGTTGATTAAAAACCAAGTACATTCTGTGTGCATAGTTATTTAAATATTTTACATACATTAACCTATTTATCCACGCATCACAGTGACGATTAGAAAAGTTTCAAAATAAACCATTTTGCATCAATAGCTGATAGGGAAACAATCAAATTCCTGTCTAATAATATACGATTGGCATAGTATAATTAACTGTATTTTATATACATACTGTGCAGTGATATTATTTATTTATCTATACTTTTCGGCAGCAAGAGTAGTACTATTTTATGTATACAATTTCGTAGGTATCTATATTTATTTTTATTTTTTACAAGTATTTTGTAAAAAAAAATTATATGGTGTGAAATAAAAAATAAATTAAACTTATAAACGAGTAAGTACTTCGTCTCTGTCATATATTATGTCCACATAATATATTATATATTATATACTCAATAGTGGCAATACTGGGTGATTCATCAAACTGGCTCACTCATATTTTTTTCCCTTTAATAATAAATATTATTTAAGGATGCAATTTTTAAATATTCATATTTTTATATCACTTAATCAGTGTCATATATAAAACTTCTTATTTTTAAATGAGAAGCACCCAATTTTCCTGTTCATCATTAAGCATTTATAGTAAAACAGGGTTGATTTGGTTCTTATTTGAAAAAATAGAAGTTTATATTGCAAGTGTTACATGCTACTTCTTAAATAGTATTAAATAATCTAAATATTTGAAAATGAATTCATAAAATATACTTGAAAATTTCAAAAATGAGAATTTGAATAAGTATATGTATTATTAAAGGATCAAATATGAATGAGCGTGTTTGGTGAAACACACTATATCGATTTGTTTTTTTTTTTACCATGTTCATCTCGAGTTGATATTTAGGATCTATTAAATAAAAAGTATAGGAGTATTAAACAGGTACTAGCTGTTATTTTTTACTTTGCCTATAAATATACTCGTCATTCACACGTCACATTAGCGCCGATCAGTTTCGTGACGTTTTCACAATTGGACGATAAAATTTAAATTTTTTGCTCATAAAAACCTGTCCCAACTGTTGCGAGAAACCTGTTTTTATGTATATTTTTTTCGCCCCGGACGCGTTTACTATTATTCACATTGCACTACTGCAAGCGCTTTGGGTAAAAAATATTATTATATATATATGTTTATTCATAACGTCGTGACGTGTAAACGAAATAATATGTATAATAACCTACACGTTAAAATATATATTATGGTAATATGCGTAACGAGACATGCAAGTGCTGCAGTGATGGAGTGGCCGATACATGCTGTCTCTACCAATAATATTTTAATAAGATGCGAAATGTACAACGACGAGACACGTTCGATTATATTAAAAACAATATAATATATTGGTTATAATAATGATAGTTAGGTGCTGGTAAATATTTTAGCACATTAATTGCTTAATATATTTAATTTTATAAAATTTAATTGGCTAATGGCTTTAAAGTCTTTACGTTCTTACAATTTTTAAGAATATAAGCGTCTTTTAATGTTTTTTTTTTTTGGTAATTAGAATCATATATAGTATTAGTATTTTAAATATTAAGTAACGTTATTTTTTTTCTTTCTTTTTTAAAGGTATTGTTTAATGTATAATATAGTTTCAAACTTTTGACTAGCTTATTTTATGCAATGTTTTCCCGGGACCAATAAATAATATTATAATAGCATTATTAGCATTAACTATATTATATTCTCGCGATTGGTATAGAGGTTAGGTTATTATAATATGACATTGTACAGTATATACCAATAACACGGTATTATACGACGAGAGTGCAATTCAGTTGTAAGTACGTTCTTCGCGTTTCTATGCGAGTACACTGCACTATTATATATATATATATATAGATTCGTCAAATTATATACCTTTATGATTTACCGCGCCCCCTCCCCGCGTCAACCGTCCCACCTGATCCGAAAAGAGTAATCGAAAAATAAAAAATTCGACAACCTCCCATCAACCTCCCCTCCCCCTACCACCCCAACACTACTCAACCACTACCCACCCGCCGCACAATCGAGTTATTTCGCCTCTTTCCACCGAGACAGCTACTGTGCGGCGGCCTGTATTATTATAGTTGCATCGCGTTCCGACGGCGACGCACGCGGAGCTCGTTTTATCGCGCCGGGGTCGTCGACCTCCAAATATTTCCTGAAGGCAACGCACGCGGCAGCGGCCTACACCGCCCCGCCGCAGCCGCCGCCACCGACGAATGCGTTTTCGAAAGTGTGTGCGCGCCACCCGTGGAAATCTCTTCACGCGCGTCCGCCGGACGCTGCAGCACGACCGCCGAAATATAATATAATGATGATGATAATGATGACGATGATGACGACGACGATGACGATGATAATGTTAATATTCGTACGATTATTACCACAATGCGCGCGTATAGTCTCTGCGCATGCAGCTGCAGCGATGCATAATATTACACGAGGAAAAACTCGATAGTAATAGCAGGCATACTATACCTATATACGTGCAGATGTACATAGGTATAGTCCATGTCTATATAATGTAACAATGCTGAACGATAATTCCTAAGCGCGCTGAGCAACACACAGAATTAAAGACCCACTGCCCTGCAAGATATGGATTTTTATGTCCTTATGAGCCTATATGAATATATATTATTTTTTTTACAGCTGAAAAACAACATTGTTATATTTTATTACGCATGTTTTTAACATTTATCACACCACGCCCGTCCGTTTTAGACTCGAGGTAAATAAGTGTCTCAAAAATACCCTTCGTCGGCACGCCACTGCACTGTAACTCTTTAATAATGTATATTATTATATGATATTATGTACAATATTATATCGCATTGGTCGTAGTCCATATAGTATCGTTCGTTTGAAAAGTCCGCCGCAAATGCACTACAAGAACACGGGAACGCGTTGGTAATAATATGCGCCATTGTTTCGCCGGCGTTGTTTTTCCGGATCATAAGCCGCTGCTTTGTTCGGACGAAAATTAATATACCGTTGAATAATTTTACACTTACGTCGTCTAGGATTTTCCATCGCGCAGACACGCACATTTACAAACGAACACGATACATTATTGCGGTTACTCGACCGTATATACTTATATGATCAATGCGCGAATATCCACTAAATACAATATCATTATAACAATACATACGATCGAGTATTTTTGCGATAATAGTGTACATAATAATGAATTGGCCGTCGAAGTTTATAGGTCCATATATATATATGGCGATGATGTGCTGTGGCATGGATACTTCATATACTTCCGGCGATTTGCATCCCGCATACACTCGCACCTATACAATACAATATACATTTATTAATAGCCGACCGGTCCGCGATCAAATTATTATAATATATGTATGTATAGATTTCCGCGTGAAAACGCTAGGCTCTTCATTTGCCAATATTATATACTGACGACGGCGTATAACATTAATAATAATATTTTATAACGAAATACAAAAACGTGCGCGCTTAACGATCATTTATTATATAATACATAAAATGTATAATTGTCGTCCGCTGAACAATATTGGAACATAAATAATGTAATATTATGTTGAATCGAGGTATTATAATTAGTATGCACTACAATATCGATGGTGGTGTAACGCTAAAAGTTCCCCCCCCCACACACACAACACCATAAAAACGTATCGTATTTACGTCGATCGCAGGTAAATTCGTTAGAACGTACCGCACAATGATTCGATAATAATACGCGTAAGTATATACTATCACACTGCGTCTGTATACGCAGATTGAAACTAAACAGAAATCCGGACGACAATGTAATAATGATATCGCAACAGCGACCCGCTGCGAACATTAAAATATCGTCTCGCTTCGATTGGCGTCCCAGCCGATTACGAATAAGGACCGTGGTTAATCCTGCGTGCTTTTATAATAAGCAGTGATAAATCGTATTCGCATCGGAAGAGCTGCAGCAGTCGTTGAATGGTGAATTTACAGAATTCGGTTAACCGCGCCGTTTAAACCGTTCCACCTTGATATTGGGTTACTTCCACGTTTTTTGAAGATTTTAACGTATATATATTATATATATATAAATCAATTTTCCTTGCGCTCATGAGAAACCGCCGACCGAATCGGTCTGTTGAAAACCGATCGTTGTAACGCCTCACGCGCTTTTCTCGGATTTTGGACAGAACGCTGCACGAAATAGGTACTGCAAACATGCAGTCAGGGTTGGAAAGCGTTTTAAATGAAATATTTTGGATAAATATTTATAATCGTGGTTATAGGAAGATCACAAATAATTTAATAACATAAATAAGTAATCATTTTTATAGAATTAAAAAATAAACTAAAACACCGGGTTTTATCATTTTATCACGAAGGACTGTTAAAGTATTTTTTAAATAGTTAAGATAAGATTAACTGGTCTTAAGGCATTTTGTGAAAACTGTTCAGAACAAAAACACTATTGATTTATCTGAATAAATCAATTATTTTGTGATATTTAAAAAATATTTATAATACTGTAACAAATTTTAAATGTAGACGATTTTAATTTTTTTCTTTTACAACTATTATTATTATTATTATTATTCTATTATAGACTTCATAGTACTCATCAAAATAAATGTATTTAAATCGACTTCTTGCATTGTGTAATAAAATAAAATGATGTTATAAATATAAATATTAATGTCAAGATTTATACTTACAAAATAAAACGAAAAAAAGCTGTGTAAGTACTAATGTATTATTATATATTATTTTAAAATGAAAATAGTATTAATCTCTCTCTTTTTTTTAACTGATTAGTTAATGGTTAGTCAAACGCGACCAGAACAGCGTTACATTTAGCGTTTATTGGTTAATTCGTGTATCAATACAAGTTATATTACAGAACTTGTTTAAGCTAATACATAAAGGAATACAGCTACAATACCATTAAACGTGTTAAGCATTAAAATGGTGGTGGGAGGTGTATATCCCCAAAATTCTATAAATTATGGTAAATTGTTTGCTTAAGCTCTATTCGCCTACCCACGTCCCTACGGAATTTGATTAATCCCATTAGTAGATATTATATATTAGCATATTTTCGATTGAAACTTATATTTTTTTATCAAGATCTCGAGCGTAGTCAATATGATAATATGTGCATCGTTTGAAACACGCGTTGAATCATTTACTCTGCATCACGAATTAAGATGAACGGAGATGAAAACCGTTTTAAACGATAACAATAACTATTAATATAATACGCGTGTTATGGGGTCATCACATACGGCGCAATATCGGAGAAGCAGATGTCGACACGTGTTGGACTACGATATTAAAAATCAATTACTACGATATTATGCCGTTCTTATTCTCAGATATAATAATATTACACTCGCATATAACATTTTGTACGCGTTTTGATTACATTTTTACAAAAAAGAAAAAAAACGTTTTAATGCGACACTTATGAGAGCAACGCTCACGATTTCCAAAATATCGTATGATTATATATTACACTAAAATATAATTCGTGTTTGATCATAGATATAACGCTTGGGAAGGTATAATGAGAGAATTAATGTGCGATCAGAGATATTATATTATAATCTAAAAATTTTCCACGGTCTATGAACTGCACGGCGTCGGTCTTTCGTACTTCGCGTAGGTACATTATTTCTACCACAGCATGTATTATATAAATATAATTTTAGATTAACTGCAATATCGTACTTTACGATATAATAACATATGATATATTATAATATCAAAGTGTTATTTTATTGTTTTCAAACTATTTATTTACTATTATCTTTAGAAAATATATATCTGATTTAAAGGGGGTATGGGGGGCTTTGCACCCCACGGGTCTGTTTGAAGTTTTTTAAGGGTATTTGGGACATTAAATTATTTTATCTTGTTCGCCGAGTATTTTTGAACTACTTCGGCGCCACTGAATATATCTGTATACCGGCAGATAGGACGTCGGAAAAATCCTAGAAAAAATTCTGACTTTTCTCCTTAAAAATTTAACCGTAATAACGACGTCGGTCAAGGTGATAATATAGCCATCATCGTATAGGTCGCGAAATAAGACTGCATTTTTAAACCCGATAATCTTCGAACCCATCCGCAGACGACGTACGATTTAATATTAGGTACCTACATATATTATATTATTATACCCGATATGCCGTCGTTTACATTTGTTACATAAGTCGTTTTTTTTTTCTTAACGAGGATAGCGTCGATACTCGCAATATATTATTATTTTAGTAACAGTTGTGCCGTCGAACGAACAGCCAGTCAATTTTCGTGTACCTCACAATAATAACAATATACGACGTTCACGTTTCATCGTGTCGCCCGCTACATAATACGATGGTACCGCATTTTATCATTATATTGTTATTGTAATGTGTGATGATATCGTGTCCAATTATTATATTATCGGAACTTAACCTCTTGTGGACGGAAACCGTATTGCTCGTACGCAATTTTTCGCGAATAAAATGCATTTATAATATGTATAGCAGCAGTGGTGGTGCTCGGGCGACCGTCGAATTTCGCGTAGCGCGTGGCGAGTGCGTGGAACACATAATATTATAATATTATTACACGCGGGGCGATACGGCGGCGGGTGGCGTAAGTGAAAAACGCGAAAACCCGAAAAAAGAAAAACCTCCCGAAATGTCGTGAAATCGATAGCGCGCGCGCGCTTACCCGCCGTTTTACCTGTGTGCCGGCGACCGAGCGCGCTGGTGCGCGCGTGCGTGCGCGGGTTGCGCGTGCGGCGGCCGGCCCGGGTCAACGAACTCGCGGAGAAATGCGCGCGTGTACCACGCGGCAACGGCCGCCGACGACGACTCCGTTCGGTGCCGATTCCGACGACGGCCGAACGCGGCGGCCGCAGCCGCCGCCGCAGCGAGGTCGTCGAACCCGGCGACGCAACAAAAGCCGCTTTGTGTCGGTGGTGCGCTCGAACGCTCGCTCGATCGCTCGTTCGCCGGCTCATCGCTCGTTTCGCCGCAGCGGGCGCGGCGCGCGCGTACGACGACCGCGCGACGACACGACAATAAACGGCACGATAAAAACGCGGCGGCGGCGACGGTGGTCCGCGCTCGCGAAACGCACTCCTCCCTCTGCTCTTCCCCGACCAGCCACCACCACCACCACCGCCACCACCTGCAGTAGCGATGGAAATAATTATATACCAAATGCGCGGTCCACGGTGCGGCATGATAAATTCGAAATTGTGATTAATATGCCGTTAGAGCGCCGGAGTTTTGAAAAATACTGATAATTATTATGAAAATAAATATCATTTTACGGGCGATGTACTCGCCGCGGAATCGGTGGACGTATACCATCGCGGTAGGGCAGTGGCTTTTGCGGGGCATCGGGTTCAGCGGGAGTCTTTTGTTTTCGGCGTTCGCGGGTTTTTTCGCGCATTTACCGCGAAGAAATGTCGAGCGATTACGTGATTATCGTCGCGGCGTGGGGATGCAATAATAAGCGATCGCGACTCGCGAGTCGTAATTATTACGACGGTGTATACGGTTCAAACCGGATACCGGACGGATTTTTAAGGATGTTCCGTTGTAGGTTTGATAGCGTACACGTCTTATCGATAAAAACATCCGATCCTTTGAAATCATCCTTCAGAACAGAGTGCTAAACGGCCTATACGTGATGCGTTTAGATCGAACGCACTCATACGATATCGAGATACCACAACCTACGGCTTAGATTTTTGTCGATACTTCTGCACAATTCGATAAACATTTTTAAACGCATTTGCAGTTCAATGACTTTATTTATGTGTAATATCAAATGCGAATACATTATGAATAATTTTTCTAGCATACGAAATCCAAGCAAGAAACAAACTCTTAACATCTCAGAACACTCCAGGCGTTTGCGAGTCCATCTAAAATTCCATCTTGTACGTTTTCCAGTACAATAAATGTGTACATCATATTATAATATAGTGTACGCGGGAATAGCAGCTATACTATATATGAGCGCGTGACGTTACGTTCGATCTTTGGGTTATTTCTGTTTCGCGTTTGTATATTTTATCCGAAATATCGCACGCAGGAAACATTTGTGTAAACACCGCGTGTACCGCCTCGACGAGTTTTTACAATAAAAACGATCGCGGGAAACTATATAGCAAACACGGAAAAATGTAATCACACGACCGCCGCGTATACATGGTAATTTAATGGCTTTTGTTTATGATGCTCATCGCGGAAACAAACGAAACGGCAGATTTGACTACAATAACGTACGCCTATATTATGTACGATATTATAAAATAGCATATTACGTACAATGCATTTTTGTTTTATTATACCACTTACCACTATAATACTCGACTATGATTGATTGTTACGTAAATATTTTGAAACTATAGAGTAATTACTAATTTCCGTAAAACATTTAAAAAGTCAGATTAATTATTAAGTAAATTGTATAGGTAGAATGCGGGTAAATTTTCGAAGACTGTGGGTCGAATTGAAATCGTGTTTTTCTGTCTAAACTGTCTATGGAAACGTATTATACACGCCGCCAATATCCTATAATATTATAATATGAAATATGATATTGTGTTTGAACGCATATATATATTGGTTAAACCGTGTGCCTTTTATACGGTGTATATTTTTTTTTAGAGACTACTGATGTTTTTCAGATAAATTGTATTTCTCCTTCTTTATTCCATGTATGTAAGGAACAAATTAAATTAGGTGTTTTAAATTACTAACAGAAATCATATTAATTTTTTATTGTTTGGACGAAATGAGTGGAATATTTCGTTCTATATTTAATATTGAAAAACTATACAAAAAGAAATCGATATGTTTTATTTACAAAACTAAAGCATTTAAAATTAAAAACAATCCTCATTATCTTAGGAAAAAAACATCTCGAAATTCCATTTACTAACACCAACAAAGCATCTAATATATTTATTCAAGTTGGTCTAAAGACATTAGAGATCATCCCAGATGAAATATGAGTGTTCAAATTATTTGCAATTTAAATACAAACTAAAGAATTGGTTTTGTGATAATCTGTAGAAATTACTCTATTGTTCAAAACTATTATTTATGAAAAGTTATACTGAAAAACATTTATTAAATAGCTTATTTATTAAAAATCCTAAATATTCAATATTGCTAAATGATATTTCATATAATTATGATTGTTACTATACTCTTAAGTTCTTATTGGATCCTTTCTATATCAATCTCATTGTGAATTTTTTCTTTTTAAATTGTATTCTTAATTTTAAATTTACTTTTTAGTTTATTTATTGCATATTTCTTCCTTATACTTAAATAACATCTAGATAAGTATTCTTGCTCTACGATAAGAGGTATACCTTAGTGTAGAGCAAAGCTAGTAACTTCATATTATATTCATCCATTATACTTTGTGCACATTTGTTTTACTAGCAATAAATAAATATATTATTATTATATATACATAACGTCGTTTGAGAATCGGTGATTGATTCCGGTAGATACCTACCGAGTATATAAAAAAAATGTTTTTTCTTAAGTTATAACGAGTGACTTTGATTGAATTGCATTGGAAATGATTGTGAATGATTTTACTATATTTATACTTTATAGCGATACACAACATTTTTCCAAGATCCGTCGAAATTAGAAGATGTTGTCTAAAAGTCCGCCTCCTAAACGTCGTATTAAGTTTCGACCGTTTAAAAAGTAAACAAAAATTCCCATCACTACAATCGTCATTATATTATAGTATATATATGGCCTTATATGGGTATATATACTCATATATATTATATATATATTTTTTTTTTATAGTTTTAACTGTATTTGGTAGGAACAAACCGACCGTGTACTGACATAACGTAACTGTTTGAAAAATAATTGAAATGTTTCACTCATGTTTCAAATAATAATGTCAACAATCGTTTTCATCGCACTTAAAGCGAACAAAGACGATTTAATAATTTTTTTTTTCGCTATTCTTAGGTACTAGAAACAAAAACCGAATTATAAAAACCGTTCTCGCGCTATCGATTTCAGTACAACAACTCTGACCATAAAACGACGATTTTCTGTTCGCTCACCGTATAGGTGCTATCGTAATATATACATATTTATATACAGTACATATACATAATAAAGCGCACCTTACAATGTATATCAAATTATAATACATTGAAAAACGACGGATTGCCGCGTAGGTAGGTACATCGTATAATATATCAGTGATAATATTATACAGTTTTTACGGTTGTGGATTTACATGATAATGTCCGTTGTACACAACTCGCGGCGTACTATATAAAACACTACGTATGTATATATTATATTATAATAATATACGAGAGTAGAATTTGTCTTTGGTGGTGTAGCGATGACGATTTTTTCTAAACGGTTATTTAGTTTATTTATTTTAATTCGGTCGTATAAAGTATATTACGCGGTGACCACAATAATGCGCGCGCTGTCGACGCGTTACACCTATAGGTTACCCCAAAATAATCCACGAGGCAATGGTATTGGACGAAGTTTGGTTTTTTTGTTTATGGTAAACTCGCCGCGACCGATCGTGATTTTCACTCCGGCTCTGGAGATTATTATAAATTATAATATACGTATAGTATTATATACGCGTATACGTATATTATCGTTTCGTCACGAACTGCACAGCCGCGACCGCCGAAATCGACTGAAATAATCGAACGGCCGGACGTTTCTTTTCTTTTTTTTTTCACATATCTCTCGCGCGTATTAATACTGCAACAGCAGTACCTACTATTAATATTGTACCAAAATATCATCCGATACACTGCAGAGCAATAAAAATGACCGAGTCACGATGTACAGACGACGCCTCGCCGCTCGATATTATATATTATGTGTACGACGCGGTGAAGAAACGAAAAATTACAAACATTTCACGAATCCATAACCGGAGGAAAAAAAAGATAAAACGTATACACATTTTACAATCACGAGCGTTAGGTATTTACCGCAGTTCGCGAAATAGCCGAATATTTGGGCTGTATCTATCTGTCTATATAATGACGTGCGACAAATGTTATACGGCGGACTTGAAAAAACTCGCGGAAAGATTTCGTCACGGCATTGTTGCAGACAATGTGTGTTTCGTTATGCACATAAGTGATGGTATACGCGTAATTTTTGTGAATATTTTAAAAGCTTTCGGTCGTTTCGTATGATTATAGACGTTTCATTATATTTTAGCTCAAAAAATATTCAAATTTCATACATCAGAATCGCGGCTTTTACAAATCAAACAAGTACCTGAATTACCCATATATTATACAGTATCTATATAGTGCGTAGAATCTATTGAAAATCCGGACGTGATGCGTATATCATATAGTATACTGATGAGGCAATAAATCATATATACATGATCGTATATATATATATATATATATATATATATTCTTGTATTATGTTGTATGCATTTAAAAAACCGACATCACCGCACTTGCAATCGATCATCGATTTCTTCGCTTTCTATAAAACTATATCTCCGCGCAAACTATAAAATGAAGCTGAATACTAATAGATAAATGGAAAACGAGCTATTCAAAATGCTGTTTAGGAAAGATTTTCTTATCCACACAAAGGTTATAGGTACATATACAAACAAATTGAAGTCGTCGATGTAAAATCAATACCTTTTCGTTGAACAGTTGCTACGAGGGGGTGAAAATGTAACTATATTGAATTATTAAAGTGATGATGGTATGTGAGAATATACAAGACTTGATAATGCAATATGGTTGTTTAAGGAAACAAACTCGAAAAAAGAAACGAACGGTTCATTGCATTATTAAAATGTTTAAGTGTTGACCAAAAATATTTGTTCTTATAGATCAAACCCTTTGTAATACGGTTATAAAAAATGTATTTTTTATTAAACAGGTACCTATAATTGTCTATTTAGAAGTATAATAATTTGTTATATAATAGTATCGTTCCCGGTATTTTACAGGTTATTTATTTTTATTTTTATTAACATTTTTTGTTGTTGTTGTTGTTGTATACAATGTTTAATACATAATATTTTATAAAAACAGTAACTTGTAGTTACGCACCGTATTTTTGTTTTGATTTATATTGCCATTTTATATCATATTTTATAAAATAATAATGCATTTAATAATAGTAATTTTATATTTTGTTTTTATACGCACGTCTAGCCACCGACATGAATCATACGCTGCAGATTACCAAATGTGTTTCCGTGTAACGGTGGTTGCATCTACAACTAAACGTATTTAATAATAATAAATACACGTCCGGGCGAGTTGCGATAATTTATTATATTTTATTCATTAAGTACCCTGTTCGCGGTTAAACTATATACAACAATAATAACAATGTCACAGGATTCACGCGAGAACTCGTTTATTTATTCAGCATCGTTAATCATGTGCAATATCGTATCATGCAAAATAAATCATATGACACGAGTTCTGTTTTATTCAAAAAAATGAAAAAAAAATCCGTAAGAACGTGACGAGCGTTTTATATAATAAAACAATTATGTATATAATATGTATGTGAATATGTGATGAATCAAGTAGAAAATCGTAGCGTTTTATTAAGCATACAGAAATTATCCGCGGAGAATTTATTATACGCAACGATCAAGACATGGCGAACGATGTAAGGTACGAAGTCATAATATGCTAATAGTGCTAGTAAGTATAGAACTTATTATTGAATTCATTGTATTAATAACTAGCTATTTTCGCAACTTTACTTGCATATCAGTAGTTTTGTTATGGTAAATATAAGAGAGCTAGCTAGAACTAAGCGCGTTTCATTGATTGTGTCGAAAAGGATTAGTACCAAATTTCAAGTACATTAGACTAAAAATATTACTACTTCCCATACAAATTTTAGCTCTATCACGCCCTTAGGAGTAGAAAGTCTTAAATATTCTTCCTGATCGATGCTTATAGTATATATAATATTACCACTTCAAATATAAAATTTATATTCGGGCGGTTTACTTTAAATTACATAGAGTAATTATTTATTTGAATTTCCTTAGATTAATTTAAAAAAAATGTCTATGTCCTTTATCAGGGTTAAAGGCGGTTAAAGCTATCTCTGTACCAAATTTCATTAAAACCAGTTTTGCATGTAGTTTAGTCGTGTTAAAACGTAACAGATAGAATTACTGTCGCATTAAAAAAAAGTATTCTTACATTACACAAGTATTTATATCAACAGATATAATACAATTTAATAGGTATACCTATCAGCCATATTTATAATATGTATTGTTAAATAAAAACTTGAATACAAAATGTGTAAAATTTTTGTAAATATTCATATCAAGATGCAAAAATAAAAATAGAATTTTGATTGATAAAAATCATAGAACAATATTATGAGAGAAAATATTTACTATATACTACCCTTCCCGTCACAAAAAAATTTCCTGTTGCGTCAATGGCTAATGATATAATATATTATGCGCTCGTATTGGTAAATTACAGTTTTTATACCAAAATAACTATTGCATAGTTTGCATAAAATTTTATGATGGTTAAAAAATAAATAAAAAATATACAAAAATGAAATATTTTGAAGTTCTAGAATTTGTCTCTGATTCGCGGAAAACGGACGTTTGAAAAATCGCAGGTACAAAAACGGTTCTCGTGTATACGTAGTTAGAGATATTATACGTCGATAACCGACATAGTTCCGAACGAGACAACCGGAAGTGACGGTGATGGTTTAGATGCATCAACGACGGCCAAAATAAAGTCAGCAGTAGAACAATCACCACGACCCATTCGTCATAGGTCATTCCCATCAGCAACGGGGAGGCGACTCTTCAAGGTCAGCAAAAGGTTGTTCTGCTGTTATTGCAAATAATAAGGGTGGTGTAGCGATGTGGTGAATGACTGCCTATGAAAAAGGACGACGAGCCAGACTGAATGACTGCTGATATAGGGTGACTTCGAACCGAAAATCTGTGATCGGTTTGGTATGATATATAATTATATAAATATATAATACACCTTGTGTAACCATTGTTCGTGTCGTCCGATAATATTAATAGTATTTGTATATATAGAAATATATTTAGTGGTTGGATATTTAGAATAATATTGGCAAAAGCCGAGAAAACCATCGAATGAACAATGAACAAATATTTTTTTAGGCAAAATTATTTTTCCTAGAATTATGTAAGTAGGTATACTTTTATAAATATGTAAAACAATTGCAAACCGTATGTACCTATATAATAATTTGTTTCCGAAATAATAGATTAGAAAAAAAATTTTATTTTCATAAATATAATATAATAATTTATTTGTCTTTAAACATTTAAATAAGAATTAAGGTAAGTACCTATTCCTGATGAAATTTAGTTGTAAAATTGTCGTAGGCACGGTTGAATGGATATATGCAAATATCCATATAATATTATATATAGATTATATGCAATACCACTGGGTGTTCTAGCCAAACAGAAAAAAATCGAAATGTCGTATAAATATTTTATTTCAGTTAATCTTTGTTTAATATTTCGTTTTATATTTAAAAAATATACCAATAAGAATCATTGATATTACTATCAATATTTTGCTTTATATTACACACCTTTCAATCGTATATCGTAATCAAATAGTTATATACATAGTGATTTTCTAAGCATGCTCATCAGTCGTCCTTTATTTTTTCATTTAATAATGAATTTAATCAAATTCTGATTTTTGGCATTTTTAATATACTTAATTAAATTCTTGAGTTTTTTTTTTACTAATTATCAAGAAGTATCCTGTGACGATACAAACATCTGGTTTTTTTAATGGAAACCGCTCTTTTTAACAGTAAATTATTTAGTGAATATTTTTTTTTTTTAATGTCGATGTACCAAAACACTTAGCTAAGAATTTGAACAAGTAGTTTCTCAGTTATTAAACTGTTCATATTAAGGATAATAGTCCTTGAATGTGGTTCTACAAAAATATAAACTATATGTATTATTGGATCTAGTATTTATTATACATATACCATTTTTTACAAATAATAAGTTAATAAATATTGATTGATTTTGTAATTAATTATTATTACAATTCTTGGGCCATTTGAAAAACACCATACCTTCCAAACTTATTATTAAATATACTAAGTTAAATAACTCAAAAACAATTTGCTTGAACTATATTTTGTTACGTCAATTTGTTCAGAAAACGTATTCGTTAAATACTTTTCACTATAAAATGGAGGTTCTTATTTGCAAAAAAGAAGTTTGAATATCCAAATTCCATAGAAAATTCCTTGAGTAGGTAGAATAAAAAAAATCTTAAGAATTAGAAAATACGGTCTTCAAATATATTTAAATGTTTTGAATAACTGCATTATTGAAGAAAAATTGAATGAGCATGCTTGTCTAATCTTCCTGTGTATTGGTATGTTTATTTTAATAAAGATGCCTACCTAAATGTAATTATGTAAAAAATTAATATTTTATAATATTTTTGACACTACTACGATTAATAGGAATAATGTTCGGATGATAACGCCTGTGACGTTGAGTTATTGACTTCGATTGATAATATTTTAAGGTGACTGATTGATCATCTATCATTTAGTAATATTATAATAATATTGTATTGGGTTGGTTATGATCATATGAAAGTTAATCGATGTTATCGGTGCTTATGGAATCAGAAAAAAATATAATCATAATATAACAACAATTTCTTGATATAATTACTATCATATCGAATGCCTAAGAAGATTATAGTAATTAAGTGTAAAACCACCCAATGAACCCAATTCGTGTTAGATATAATATAAACTAAGTTGTTATCGTAAACAGATGAGAATATCAGGTTAAGTTAGGTAGATTTAAGTATAGCTTTAAATTTAAATTATTTAAATTTTGTTAACATAAATAGTTAATAAAAAAATTATAAATTACATTTTTCCGAGAATTCTATAAAACCTCAAATCACCTATTAAAAACATCTTAAAATCATATATATTATTTTAGAATTTGACGTTAAAATATATGCTTTAAGAAAAATAAATAAATCTCTCTAACGTTTAAGCACTGTCACCAATCTGTTATAAAAGTGCAGTAGGTTATACACTTGTATATGTATGTATACAGAAATTTTATCATTTTACGCTCTACTCAAGACTTTTTACAAAACAATAATAATGTCCTTAAAACTGGTAAACTGAATACTGACACATTGTATAAAATATAATTAAAATACAAATAACAAATAAATTAGTTAAGCTTAATGATATCCTAGTATTTTATTTGTTAAGAATAATAAGTTCTATTTTTTTTTTTATATATGTTTTTATTGATCCAAAAATCAAAAATCTTATTACCTAGTGGCCTATTGCGGTGATCAAAAAATTCGTTTATTTTATACTTGCCACGAAATAAAATCCTTAAGCTGTGTTTCCCTTAGTAATCTACTCCTATATCTTACAAAAAAGTAATAGATTTTTTTATATTATATATAGATACTAGAGAGAGATAAGAAAAACGAAATGTTCAACAAAGAAGTTACAATATAAAAATAATATAATAGAATAAAAAACGTAAAACGCGCTGTAAATTCTTCGGTAGACAATATTTCAACAATAATATATTATATTATGTTTTAGTTTATATGTGCCTATATAACATTTGTCTATAGCTCTAAATAAATCAATTAATTATATGCATATACCATAATTAATATATATATATATATATTCATATAGACTGTCGCATGTCGGACAAAAATAATTAAACAAGGATTTTTCCTATTCAAAGTGGGCCACAACTGAATTCTATTCATATAACGGACATCAAGAATGTTTTTTGTTAGATCGGTCGGTTGTCCTGTTATTTTGAGTTGTCCCACAGGATAAAAAATAAAGTCGTAAGAATAATATTATAATAATATTTACCGTGGGAACAGTGGCGTAATTATGGGGGGGGGATATGGGGATATATCCCCCCCCAGACCCCTTTTTTTTAGAATATCCATAATTAAATTCCCGTAATCACTAAGTTTTAAAAGATTTTAAGATAAGAAATAAGAATTCATGGATGCCATACCATACCCGCATGTGTTGTTTCTGTCTTACTAACGTACATCATAACAAATTTTCGTTCAGTAGAATACATCTTGTGACGACGTTAGCTTTAATATTAGAGTAAATTTACCTATTAAAAAATTTAAAGGTAAGAATATTATCTAGACAATGACATATGCTTTTAATGATATTATCATTTTAAAGTGAGTTATAGCTATGTAAAATATTACAACTTTAAAATGTTCATAATTCACTTTAAAATGATAATATCAATAAAATCATATGTCATTGTCTAGATAATATTACCTTTCAATTTTATTATAGGTAAATTTACTCTAATATTTAATTTGTAACGTCACAAAATGCATTCTACTGAACGAAAATTTGTTATGATGTACGTTAGTAAGACAGAGACAACACATTCGGGTATGGCGTTCTCTTAATATAATATCATAGTTGAGATTTTTTTTTGATTTTACTAATATAAAACTACGATACCTAGCACATCAATTACAATATATGACAAGAGAATTGTACAACTCATAGTTAAAATATAACACTGATAAATCTACGATTTACGACTCTAAATTAGTGTTAAAAGCATGAAATATATCACAAAAACGTGAAACATTGAAATAATATTATAATTTATGAAAAATATATTTAGCTTAATTTAATTGTTACTTTATTGTCTTTGAAAACCATTATTATACCATTTACCTCCTTTAATTAATTTATAATAATGAATTAATATAATATTGTGATCTATGAGATTTAATGGTCAATTGGGGGGGGGCATAGCCACACTAGAACGATAGTATAAACTTATATCCTAATCCCACCCCAGAACCAATTCCAAATTACGCCACTGCGTGGGAATAATACGTATTATAACATCCACATCATACCAAAAGTCATTATTTTAATAATATGTAAATGTAATGTAAATACAAATGTATACTATTATAATGCAGATATTAGAAATGTTTCATAAAAGTTTTAAGTGATTAATATTGTTTTAGCTATACTTGTTTTTTTAAACATTACAATATTTTACTATTAAAAAATGCATTTTTTTCTTGTATTCTAAATAATTGTTCGTTTTAACATAAAATTTATGACAAACACGCAGAATATTTCGAGTAAAATTTAAAAATTTAATTTTCTCACAACACTCGTCGTACACACACACACACACATTCATATATATATATATATAGCAAAAAGCGCAATGAAATTAGAATATAACCGAAGAAAAAACCGTACTCGACTTTATAACTTATTCAGATTTGCTTCATATATATGTACACACACACACACACACACACACAGGCTACATATTATATATATATGTATATTCGTTCTCTTTTCTAATAATAATAAAAGCCAGGCCGTTTACATTCAAGTACAATGCGATACATGCATAATACATCGTGTTATTTCTTTTGAGACGCTTTGTTGTGTATTCGGATATTTTATATTATATTTATTACGTTTACTGCGCATAGATCAAAATTATTTTAAGATACAGAGTGTTTTGTCCATTTTTTTCCACGACAACGCATATAATTTATTTTCGAATTTCGTACGTGTACCTATTTCATATATTATGTAGCTGTGAACATTTGAAACGCAACAACCGAAACATTTTTATTGCAACAATAATACTGCTGCAGTGTGTGCTGCAATAAAAATAACAATAATGATAATAATAACTTCACAAATAAGTAACAACCTCATTGTATGCCGTACACGGGATACAATATGTACACACGAGAAACTCGCGTAGTAGATTAGAACTGATTGTTACACGTCTGTGAAATTGGCCACCCGCTTATTATATGATTACTATAATAATAGTAATAATACTTACTTAATTAGTAATTAGTAATTTGTTTTTTTTTTTTTTTTTGAAAAGCAAGCATAAATTCGGATAATAATTAATAATAATATGCTCAGCCGACCTCCGTTATCTCTGAAAATCAGGTTCAACGCGCATTTAGCGGCATTATGTAGATTATTGAAAGCCGCCGAAAAGACTTATAATTTATCTGTATTACTTTATAGTAAGTTTCTATCTTGCAGTCCAGCCGCTCATTATAAACATTTACGTTAGTCATCTTCTTTAATCGGTCATTATTGCGTACATTTGGCCAGCCGAAATTGAATATCAAAACATTCAAAACATTTTTATTGTTCCAAAAGGTTTAAAAAAATGTTAGGTACTGGAATGTTGGAAGTTATCATGAAGTTAAACGTTAAACCAAATTGCATAATGCCAAAAAGTTTGTCGACAGTTAAGCTCCCGTGGTGATAATCTCACATAGTGTCAGTTGAACTATTACTAAATATTACTCAAAAGGTAACTGCAGTGGCGTATTTCATTACTATATAGGACTTGCGCTGCCCAATTTTTATCACATTTAAAAATGTATTTATTAAATCATATCAGATAAGGTCAAAATTTATAGATAATACATAATCTAAATTATCTTATAAAAATTAGACGAATTTAGTTGGGATGGAGGAATGTATTATTTTATGGTTTTGTTAAATATTTTAAATTATTTTATTTAAAATATCTATACATAATAAACACTGAATCTTATGTTTATGATTTTTTTTTTTTAAGTACTTCAAGTAATTTTTAATAATGTTTAAACAATAAAGTATATAAAATAAACCATATTATAAAAAGTATAACACCCAAAATAAAAAATCCAAAATTTAATTTCTCATGTGATAGGCCATTGTACGCATGTAGAACAGACTACAGATCAAAACATACCTACCTAAATATGTTGTTGGGCTCGCCACTGTTATTACTCATCGTAAGAACTCATGCTTGCAATAACGGACTCGGGTCACTACTATTTAGTTATTTAGTATGTTCATAAATATAATAATATTTAGTGGCCATATACCTATACGAGAACATTTATGGACTTCACATTGACTGTACACTGTACAGCCCGGTCGTGGTACAGGCAATGAAATACACCTTTTGCTGACGTTTTATAAAATCGGAATGAAAATTTCCATCAGTTATCTACACGTGCCCAGACTATTAAATATAATTTTCTTTCGTGTTATTACTACGTTATGACTGGATTAAACATCAGCTGTGTAGATATGTCGTCACTTGTTCAGCATTCTGTGGTGAATAAAGCTGAGTTTCCACTCCAAGACTACAATTTATACAATTTTCCACCATTATCAGCAATTTAAAGACAAATAATAGAGGTAAGACTTTTTTATAACATTCACATCTAAATATCGTCGAGGTTCTCATCTCAGTCGAACACGACGATGATAATAATAACGTGAATAACTATGATTGGGATAGAGAAAACTGGTATTCATTCCTGATACCTGGATCGGGACAAGGTGAATTTCCCATACGGCGATCGATTACAACTGCGATAAATTACTATCGTCGTCCTCCGAGAGACCGCACCGAAACGGACAATTGTGAAAAAAAATGTAGCTGCAATGATAAAATAAAATAAAATTTCTTTTGGATTGTAACTAATGAATATAAATTATTTTTTAAAATGTAAGTAGTTAGTATGTAATAACCACTTACTTATAATGTAGTAATAGTGCCGTTATACATACCTGCCTTTATGAATTTAACCTTTTTCATACGTCATACCTCATATTTTATTTTTATTGCCGTTATTAATAATTATCGTTCAGTAGACAAGTATAAAAATTGATTTATTTGGGATTTTGTATCTTGGTAACTGGTAAGGGTTTTTTTCCTCAAATACCGTCGTCTATACTTATAGTCGTTTGTAGTCGAGAAGTGTACTGGGATAGCCTATACGTATTAAATTCCCGTATGAAATATTAGTACGTTCTCTGCTATTAAAAACATTATTATTATTATTATTATTATCATTATCGACGTCGTGCAGTGCAAGTACGACAACCGAGACCGGAAATCGTGGCTGGCATATAATAGGAGACCGCGTTGAGATCTGTGCCATTTTATATATACCATATACCGTTATCAAATATATATATATATATATGTGAGTGTGTGTGTATACATATATAAGTTTTCTCAACAAATCTTAAATATAAGTACGCGTAGCCAGCCACGACAGTTATATATAGGTTGGTTACCTACACCTATATCATAAAATATATAAGGTCGAACGGAAGTCGTTGGTGGAATAATTCTGTATAATAAATTATTAATGTCGGTGGAATTATATAATAAATATATATATATATGGGACCGACTGTGACGAACCGTATGTATTTTATATTAGGAAATACCGCACGTGGACGACAACGTGCGACAATAATATCGTACTCATATATTATATAATATGCGCTTTTATAAGTAGTTATGTAACATAATAACATGCGACACGGGCATCACGTGCTGTACGCCGTGCGTCGAGAACGTTAATTTAAAATAGTTACCGAATGACTTAATTATTTTTATTTTTGTAGTTGTTGTTTTTTTCTTTTTTTAATAAATATCTGGTTTTTATTACCGTACAGATACTTTAGGACAAAATATCAACTTGACGTCAGCACCACCGCGTCGATTCGTTAAACACGTTTACATATTGTTATGTAGTTTCTACATTCTTAAAAATTGTAATACACACGGATAAAATACAAGAGGCTAATGATTTATTACTTTCGTAAGTTCTAACGAATGTGTCTCGTTATTGTAATATTATGTATGAATAATATGTATATAATATGTATAAAGTAATAGAAAATTGAGATCATTCAAAAGCTCGACAAAGAAATGCGGTCGTGCAACGGCGGGACTTGGAATTTTTGACCTAATTCATAAATCAATAGTAGACACCCAGGTAATGTAGCTAAATCATATATTCGTATTTTGCGCACACGTATAACGCGCATAGTGTGAGTTTTAATTAAATTAATACACTCACATAGACGAAACATCTTATTGAATTCGTGATATGAGCCTTGTATATATTTTATATAAATATTATAAGTTTGACGGCGTAATAAATGACGTACGTATTAAATTAATACGATACGAACGTGCTATATAAATATAATATGTGAGGACAATATAGATATTTTTCAATTATTAAAAAAAATATTTATGGAATCTATTTTCTTTTCACCCATCACCAACGAGTACCGATTAGCTTCACATTTCTGTCCCAGAAAATATGGTTAAGTTTAAAATCAAAGCGTTTTTTCTTCTTTGAAAAGTGTCTCGAAAAACACATAAAAAACACACAAACATTATTGTAAAATCAATACATCTATCGTTTCGCTCAGAATCTAAAATGCGCCAAGTGTAGTAATTAATTTTAAAACGTACAAGTTCATTTTAAGCCTATCAGAAACGATCTACAACAGAATACATATATATATATATTACTATACAGCAATGTATATATAATACTGTATATGTGTATATATGAATAGTTGTTGATTTGGCAAATTCTAATTAAAACTTTCATCGGTGAGATAATATGCATAAAGTATATGTATATATAGTGTGTGTGTGTGTGTGTGTGCGCGCGCGAGGTACTTACTCGCACTGAAATTGGCGTTTCAAAGTTAATCGACATCGTTTTCATTGCACATATATAATACGCAGTGTATATGCGCGTTTACAACACTACGACATGGTTTTACGGGTTTTAATGGGCGAGACGCTTTACAAAAGTTTTCGTCGCCGAGTCCTTTCTTCCGACTTAATTAATGTAAAACGGACATTTTAATTTCTTAGAAAACCAAAGTAGATTTTAAAATGATTATGTAATGTACGTATAATATTATAGTACAGTGAGATTGCAGAACAAAATTTCGTCGTACCGCTGTACTTGTATATATATTATAATATAAATAACTCGCCGACAATGCAAAGACGAAAATTTACGCCAAACGAAATCGAGTCGCGTTTATTGAAACGAGTCTACTGTCGAGATTAAGGTTTGCCTCTATAGCGCACCAGCCTACCCACATAAAATAATTTAATATTAATTTCGAACAGTGCGTGAAATTACGACGGTGGTTTTATTGTTATTATTACTTTTTTTTTTTGCGTCATTAACGGCTGTGCGCGTATTATATTATACGTTATTGTGTACATAGGTACGCGGAAAAACGATAATTTTTTTCGTTTTAATCGCCATCGTAGACGCGGCGCAGTAAGATTTATTCATAAAAGGCTTTTTTTTTAATGTGAAATTTTTACTCGTGTTCCGAGTAAATTATACGTGATTATGCAGTGCAGAGTGCTGCTGTTTGATAATAATAATATTATTATTATACTCGTAGTTGCGTTTGGCAGGCACCTTTTCAAAACCACCGCCTAATGAGCGATAATTAAATAAGAAGTAAAAGAGAAAATGTAACATTAAAATGCCGACACTCGACTATGCTATGATATACTTCACAGAAAGAGTAGAGCAAACTTCCAGTCGGCAAGTTAATATAATACCAAAACGCCATAATATAACGTAACGGATGATACCGTGCAGGTCTGAGGATAAAATCGTATTTGATAAATGTATTGCTACCGTCGCCGACGCCATACTCACCATAATGGTCACGCGAGATGAAAACCGTTAGGTATAGAATAATATTTTATTTATTTATTTAAATTCAATACCACAAAGGGGTAATGAGAACAGTAAATTTCATGCAATCTTAAATTGATTAATATACATAAAATAAAATCTACAGTAATAAATACAATAGGTAGTTTAAGAAATATCCATAGCGATAATGTTTTTTCAAAAATCGAAATTTGATATACCATATATACAACGTTTCAAAAGTCGGTACTCCGGAATATTTTCAAATTAAGTTTATAGAATACCGAGGAACCAGAAAGGGAGTGTTGTTTCTATAATACAAAGCCGGTAATCTAAAATTAACTTTTCCTAAGCAATCGTGGCGATTAAATAGCCCAGAAATTACCCTGTCAATAAAAGCCGCATCGTTATATAAACGTCTAGAAGTTAGTGATTCTAGACCAAGTCCTATAGCAATAACATTTTGCAATAATTACGATCACGCGGCGTCTTAAATAGGCCACTTAGCTACACCACTGTCGTGGGTCCATTTTGCCGGTAGAACACATCTCGAAGAGTGTTTATTCGACAACCGACCGTACACAATACAATGATTGTATAACATTTAAAAATATTTATTAAAATCTAATGATTCAGGTTTTGTACTTTTCGTGAATGACATGGTGCGGGAGTCGTTGCTTGTCGGACGACTACAATATAGCATCGGGTGACACGAAAGAAGAAGTACCTATGACGTTGACGGACTATTTTTAATATCGTATTGGCACGCAAGCGAAACAAAGTCGAACGATAGAAGTGCGCCTGCGGTCGATGATGGGGCAGATTTGACTAAATGTTCCCTAGTTTTAGTTTAGTGGCGCAACATTAAAAATAATAATAAATAGTATTCAGGTGCGTATTTTTATAAATATTTATGACACCGACTAAATCGGGTGTGTGATGCACCGTGAATTTCTATACCTTCGTGGGCGTCATTTTTAAGGATTTGAATTAGCATTCAAATTACTCGTACATACCGAATAATTCGAATAACATATAGTATTATTACTATTATTGTATTCGTCATAATAAGAGCAAATTAATGAAATAATTTTCACAATAAAAGCTGATGAAACCGATTTTAAAAATCGGATTATATTTGTCAAAATACACTGCTACACTGGTCGTGATCGGCTTGTTTGACATGAATTTCTACAATTTGTCACATGCACTTTTGCAAATTGAAGACTATATTTTAGATTATGCGCATATTAAAAAAAAAATCAAATATTTTATTATTTTAAATATATATTATTGTATTAATACTATTGAGGGATCGTCTACTGTTAAATTAGCTATGATGGTTATAGTTTTAAGTATGAATTACATACAAAATGTAATAGTTTTTCATATACGAATCACGTGTTTCATCCGTGTTGTAAAAGATGTAATCACGGTAATGCAATGATTTTAATAAAAACAACAATGACGTCTTACGCATGTTTTTTTTTAAAGGAATTTCAAATTATAATTAATTAAAGAATAATAAATTACTCGAATTGTTTAACACGGTCGTACTGGGTGCTTTTTAAAAAGAAAAACTTGCGGGTTATGAAATGCCTTTTAAATTAAAATAATCTGTCTTAGATTACACAACACTAATAAAAGAAATAACAAAAATAGTTTTATCTTAACGGTGTCGGAGCCGGTTATTTATTTAGGCGTAAAGCTGCGTGCAATTATTTCTCGTTACGTGGCGCGGTGGACGTACACAATAAGTCGTACCGGAAAATAAAACCGAAACATTTCAATGATTAAAAATTACTTAACAGAAAAAACGATCACGCTTCGTAGAATAGTCGGATTTTGATAATTTTCGATTTATTTGAAATTGGAAAACATTCTTCAGGTTGTATAACTGGACATTGATTTCGAAATATACTTTCTACGACACCAGGAAAATAAAATTATAAATACAGTGAAACTTCCATATAAAGAAATTCTATTTTACGAAATTTTCTAAATATTTTTAAGAACTGGTGACCTTCATTGTTAATTATAGATAAATTTATCTCCAAATAACTAATCTGATTTTTCTATATAACGAAATAATAATTCGATAAAAACCGGTTTTTATTAATGTTGTCACTATCAAATTATAAGCATTGTTCTAAAATTGTACATGAAGAATAGGTATATCCGATAAAGATAAGACACAAAAGGTAGGACAACTGATTAATTTTACTGCAGTTGTAGGTAGTACTTCAGACCTCAGTTCCAATATTGATGCGAATGGGTATACATACGAATTTTCTCTCGTTTTTTCTTCGTCCGTATAAAAAAAAAATGTCGAAACATAAATTTTATCTATCGCCAATAAATTTTAAATTTTTAACGAAGTCGATAAAGGTGTTTAAAAAAAGAAAATTAATCATGATATATAAACTTTTTACGAAAAATTTACAATTTACAAAAACAACGAATAAACAAAACTTACTGATTATTTTACTAAAAATTAAATTAAACTGTATTATGATATTTGATTTTGTTTTTACATAAAACATTCAACATAGAAGTATATACAAATTCAATTTAAAAAAAAGTTGAAAAAATACATAATTCTATCTGAAAATTCCTCCATATTACGATTTTTTTTTTGTTTCTTATTCGACTTCGTTATATGGAAGTTTCACTGTAATAAAAACATTGTTATAGTAGACGTTTATGAATTAAATAATGTCTGTTCGGCTTTCTATACCTACCAATAAAATTAATAAAAATAGACGGTATTTTTTTTCAAGTGGACCAAAACTATTGTGTGTTATATTATTCAATATGATTAATTTTTGATAAATATAATATTTTCAACCACTCGCCGTTTTTATTAAAACGCTATAAGTTTTCATTTTTAAATAGCTAATTTTCATTTTTATTTATTTAGTTAGCTGTAACTGTAAACAATTACAATATTTATTAACAAGTGGCACAAAAAAAAAAAAATCAAAATTTTCAGAAATTATAATTTATTATTGTGACGTCGTTTATTAAATATTGATTATGATATTTTTTTCAAAGTTTATATTGAACACGTTTTCGTTTAACAAATAAATATGAAACGTTTGAAAAGACGTTTACCGAGAATTGAGTGGCGTACCCGGTATTCTGTAGGTGAAGTATTTTAAGTGATTACTAATAAAACTTTTAGAGCGTATGACAGAAAAAGCTGTCACGTACATGACTGACTAAAAACGAAGAAAAAACGAATCGTTGTAAAACTAATAAACTAAACGCCATTCTGCCTTTTCAAATTTAAAATAAATAAATAGAATCACATTAATATTACTCGTTTCAGGTTTGATTATGTATCTACTCGGAAAAGTAAAAAAAAAAAAAAAAAAAATTACATTTTTAAATGCTCATGGTTTACGTGAATAGAATGATACGTGCGCAGAATCTGATGTTTCATAAAAATCTTCGACGGACGACAATCGAAAAACTGTACGTCGTAAACAAATCATTTTTTTTTTAAGTAATATATGTAGATATATATATATATATATATATATTGATGCTATAATTTTAATAATGTTTATAGGTTTTTCGATCGTGTGTTTACAGACTACACGCTGTGAAAAAATAAACAAACTTCCAGTCTCTACAAAAACGGACGTCAACAGGTATTCAAATAATCAAATATCATATATTATTTATCGTGTGTTTAGGACCGCACTGCAATAGCAGTTCCACAATAATAACTGTGCAGTAGTAGACCCTTCTTTGGTTTGTTCAGTTTTTTAATAAACTGTTTGCAATATTTACCTACGACTGTATTAATATATTATGCTTTTAACTATTACGTATATGCTGTTTCGTAAATAATTTGGACTTGATGTGCTGGAACCTTTGTGTTACTATTGTAAAATTTATTTGATTTATTTTTCCCCCTCTCATCGTTATATTTGTATTGTATTTATATGCGCAACTTTCAAACAAATACACTTTTAATTTGTGTAAATCGAGTGTAATCGTAATGTTTTTAATAATCTCTGCACTATACAATGGCCACCACTGCGTATTCAAATACCCAAATGGCAAATGGTTATACGGTTTTAGCAGCCAGTGCGTTAGGATAACGAACAATTTTAGGCTGCCGACGATTAAAATCAACGTGAGTTAATAATTTTTTATATTCCGCTTATTTACTTTATAGAAGTTTGGGTGATTCTTAATAAATAAAAAAAAGATAGCAGAAACGTTATGTCGATTAAAATTAATTCTAAAATCCGAGCGTTTATGTTCATTATTTCAATGTTTACGGCCAAATATATTATTTAACAGTGAACGAATATTCTTGCTTTAATATTTCACGAATCAGGCGTTTAGGGCAAGGAACTTGATGAATTTGATTTTTTTTTTTTTG
Source organism: Rhopalosiphum padi (assembly GCF_020882245.1). NCBI lineage: Eukaryota > Metazoa > Arthropoda > Insecta > Hemiptera > Aphididae > Rhopalosiphum > Rhopalosiphum padi. Next base: position 38,295,926 of record NC_083597.1, read on the forward strand.
CTTTTGCTCTAATGCGTTGTTTTCTTTATACAAAACGTATTCACGGGATGTAGAATATTTAATGGTATAATTTTTATTTTGAATTTAATGGAAATTAGAACTATACACTATACTATATAGTCTATAATTGTAAGTAATTACTTATAATATTTTTTAGATAACATTCGGTAGTGTCATGCGTTTTATACTTTCTAAGGTAGTATTTATAACGCGTTTTTTTGTTAATAACTCATAATATTCAAAAAGTTTCTAAAATAATCATAAAGTATTTAATATTCAAAATATATTTACGACTTTAGACATTACGATTGTGATAAATCAAATATTTCTTTTTTAATCTTTTAATTATAATATATTATTATAAGGGTATGGCTAAACGAAGGACATTGGATATTTAGTGAATACATAATTAAATTACCTTAACGGGAGGCCGTATTAACACGGCGAATCGTGTAGGCAATTTTGCAGCATTCATGCGTAGCACAAGCTCACATAATAAATCGAAAAGAAAATAACATTATCGGATTAGCTGCATGCTGTTTTATCAATAAACCTCAATGACTAAATTATAGTTGAAATTACGTTGAACGTTTCTCGGGTGAAATGCATAAATGGTCCTAAACCCACGGGGTGGTTAATCCTGCTGAAAGAAAACCTTCAAAATCCTCAAACCAGTTTGTTTCACTATAACAAGAGATTATATTGAAATAATCTTAGAGATTAAATAATACCAAAATATATGGAGCATAGGCCATCGTGTAGCGTTCACATATTTGTTTCTACTATTACAAAACTTGCAGAATAAAGAAATAAATACGTTTTATGCTAAAACAAAACTAATATTGTAATTTTTTTGTATATAATTGTATGTTTTTAAGTTTTTTCTTTTTTAATCGCAAGGCATATTTATTCTATTTTTTTACTTTTTGATATATATTTTATCAATATTTTTTCTACTGACATTTTCATTTCATTTATATAATATTATAAGGAATCATTCATGGCAAAAAATCTTATTTTACTACCTATAAGCGGCCATTACTGATATTTCAATATATTTACATTTTACATTCAGTGTTCGGTAAACTTCTAACTGATTGAAAACAGTAAACGGTTTGTTGCAATTTATTTTAATAAATTATTCATTTTTAAATTCAAAATCAAAATAGTTCTAGTATCTTTATTTTCGCAATTAAACAATTTTTTTCTCGTTTTTAATAAATTAAATATTAATTTCATATTTGGCGACTTTTTAGAGCTACAAATCCTCTGCCCTAGTCATATAATAATATGCGTATTTTTTTCTTTTGCATTTTACACAACACACAACAGTAATGTATAGTATGTATACCCACCACAACCACCAATTTGTATTTTTTCGTTCAGACACATACATATTTAATATGATATCAAAAATAAAGTATATTTGCGACCATTATCTAGTTTCTAATGAAAAATAAAAGGAAACAAATTTTCTGGCCACAATTAACTAGTTATTATCGTAATTTTACTTTGGTATTTAATACATTTAATATTAAATATATTTGAATAAATTAAAGTTAAAAACTACTGTCATTTTGAAAATAACAAACTGAACCTTGTTATATAACTTATTATATCAAATATAACATGAAATATAATATGTGGTAATAATCAAAAGTCGGTAATATTCATTCGTGTTTTTTTCTAATTATTTTTCTAATATATTATTTATTTATATGCGTATGTCGTATCACATTAAACAATCAAAAGACTAATTATATTGTCTAGATAAATCTCAGTGTAAATTACAAAAAAAAAAACCTCAGAAACTGCTGGTTCGATTTTCGATCCAAAAAACTCTTGAGCATAAAAATGAGGTTCACTCGTTTCAAAAATAAAAGTCGTACGCGTATTGCGCTATTGTCTGACGCGTGACGATCTATCTGAAAATATGCAGTAAAATTTCAAAGTTCGAAAACGTTTTCGAACACATTACTCCAAAAATCAGAATTCGAATAAATTTACGGTAGTACATGGCATAGTATAATATATAGTGAATGTTATTAAGGTATGCGTATTGTTGTTGGTGGACAGGAATTCTAGTTTAAGTTTTTCGTCGTGAATTTCGTTATCGGACCACATTTACGCTGCAGTTGCGGAGTGGATGAACATAATAATAATAATTTATAGTCAAGTTGTCGAGGCAACAGGGACGCGAGACGTCGTCGAGTCAGCGGTCGCCGTGTGCTTCATTTTTACGTGCACACACGTATGCATTATATACGTATACATACTTTATGAATGTGCATAATATGAAATCAAATTTCTGGCAAACTACGGCGGCGGCGACGAGACTGCGGCGTATATTTTAGCTGCTGCTGTTGCGATGACTCATCGCCGCCTCGTGGACGAAATTACGTTATTATTATTATTGTTTTATATAGTGCGTGTCGTCGTGATATTTCCAAACGACCGCAGGCCGAGAGGTCGTTGCCAAAAATCGTCGAAAACCCATCGTCTCTCCGTGAAAACATTGCACGCTTTTTTGGACGCGATACAAAAAGCCGAAAACGTTTCGTTGGCCAATGGCGACGACCACGGCGGCGCGGCGGTTTCAGACGATCACCTATGTATATATACCATGTACAAATATTACACATACACATACATAATAATACAATTTTTTTACAGGTACCCGACCGTTCTGTACGTTTTCAGAATCGGCCATCAGTGGACACTGACAATTTCAACTTACATTTTTCTTTCGACAACTAGCGATTTGTCGTTTAAATAAAAGTCCATCGCACTCTACCCCGGTGATATTGTTGTTCTTATCCAATAGTTGATTTGTCGATGTTTGCACTTAGTTTCCGCCTGCACTCGCAATCCGCGTCTGTTTATGCATATATATTTTTTTTTTAAATAGGACACTGAAACAATGTCACTTCGATAAGCTCTGGCTGAATCGCAAGTTGAAATATATTTTTTCAAGTGTTTCGCGGTGACATGTGTACTGCATCTAAACACACAATAGAAATATACATTATTATAGCATCTGGAGACTCCAACACAAATAGATACGCACACACATTAACATTAACCGTTTCGAAAACGCGTTTAAGACGTCTGCGGTGTACCAGAGCGACGGTTTTACAATGTATAATATTATTACTTACAAATTGAGACGGAATTATTTATTTTCATATCAGTTTTATAATATATAATCGTCCATAATCAATCAAATCGAATTGCGATATTATTTTAGTAATAAAACAAATAACGACTACGCCCCACACAATTTTACGACGGTGGACGTAAATAGCCATTTAGGTATAGGTGCATTGCATTAATTTACGGGCAGTATCATGAAAAACAAATAAATTTACATTAACACAACATTTACGGGATGTGTAAAACTGTAAACGTTAACGATAATACCTATATATTATATAATATACACTCACTACCAGACTCTTCGCGTGTCAAATGTATAACCGCACCTGGTAAGTAATACTTTATTACTAAAAGTATACGGATAGACGAACATGGTTACCTAGCATGGTTTTTACGGATTACGAGTTGATGAATTTATTATTTCACTTCTACTTACGTATGCAGATATTCCATTTGTATTTTGTACAGGAGATTTTATAAATCAAAGTAGGCATCTATTAAAGTTGATACCTACTGTTTTATGACTTGTCATTTTAATACTTAATGGGCTGTAAAAACGAAATCGTATTTTTATTAGCGGTGAAATATAAGTTGTCAAGTCAAAAAGACAAGCTGAAAAAATCGGGTAATACATAATCGAATATTAAATAAACAATGCAGTATAATAATATGCAGATCAATAAACTACTGAACTTGAAATATTATTCTTATCATTGAAATTGATTTTTTATAATAATTCAAACGTAATACTTCTATCAAAATTTCTGAAATTTAGATATTTTTTAGCCCACAGAAACAGTGGTCATTAGGTGATATGGATAGGGTTTAATAATTACACATGTACAATATCTAAGAGATAACTACGAAGCAACAATTATATTAAAAGATACTACTTAAATACTCAATAATACATTAGAGAGAGAGTTATATATTATTGAGTAGATTAGCGGCGGTTGATTGAGATGAAAGTTGTGTTGGGGTCCTAGTTCAATGTTTGCAAAATCAACCAATCTCTTTGTCCTGGGCGTATATTCGGCGTTTAGTGAAAATATTGTTGATGTCGACGTGGACCCCGTAATTAGTTCAAATCTTTGGGAATTGAAAAAATATGTGATATATATTTTGTGTGGGCAATTTTAAGTCTAATTTATGATGATAACTTCGAACTTTCTCAGCGATTTTATAATAACATAACACAATAAATATTGTAAGATTGTTTACATATTTTGTCGAATCGAATGGCTTTATTCATTTTTTATTTTTAGTTTTCACATTCTTACGATTTCTCTTCCGCATGCAGCCACTTTATTATTTAAATTTCGAATTAAAAACCTACTACCGAGTGTTTTGTAAAACGTAGTCTAAAAAAAAAAATTATGATATTATAATATAGCTAGAGTATTCCAGTCGATGAAATCTCATTACTCTCACTGTATCGCTAATGAACAAACAAAACAAAATATACATGTATACGTCACATCGTTATATAACATAATCGTTTACATATTATTCGACTATATAAAGCTGTATAATATTATCTGTATATCCTACGCGTTGAGAAGTATGGTAGAGTAACGGCCCGCACAGAACATATGACTACCCATCTCCTTTGACAAAATATTATTTTAAGATTATTATTTTCTCATCCTACTCCCATAACGGACTTTAAGTCTTGCACATCAATCGTTTTGATAATGATTGTTACAGAGTTTCAACTGCTACCGCGACCACAGTTTTTCACGACAATACGTTTTAAATCTCTAGAACGACAACGGTATAATCAATATAAGCATATATTATATTATTATTTATTATATTAATTTAAATTAATTTCGTACACGTATGAATACTGGCTACCTCGCAGAGAAGACAGCTGGTTATATACAACACTGATTCCACAAACGATATTACACTACACAATATATAATTATAGTATTACAATATGTGCCGCCTTGTGTACATTATATTTGAACAATTATAATATTGAATTGAGGTTATAGTTTAGTTTAATCGCACAGAAATGTATAAGTATACTTAGAATGTAGCAACAATCTTTGTTTTGACAGAGGGACACGTAAATAACTTGTAATTTTTATTTTTATATTATTTTTGTAACTTGAATTTTATATCTTCACAGAACACTTCACAAATATAGTACAAGATATCTCAAGAATTTAAAATTAAAAATCAGAATTTGAATGAATTTATTATAAAAAAAAAAAAATAGAGATGATTATGCTTGATGAATCGCACTATATAACAATGTTTCAACTTAGAATTGAATGAGAGCTAACATCTCTATGTCAATAATGCTATATTATGTTCCTTCATGAAATACACTCTCACTTTTAGTCCTAAATATTGTTATCCGTCAGAACTTCTCTCCAATAATACTATAATCCGATAAACCTACCCTGGACTATAGCCTCATCCAAACTTACATTAATTTATATATATATATATATATAAGATAACGCTTGTCGTTTACCAACAGACTATTTCATTATTCATAGTAGGTAACCAAGAGCAAAACTTGTCGGTAACATTCTATCAGGTTACAGACACTTTTGATGTGTCATACTTAATATCCTAAATAAACCGCCAGAGGTCCGACCAGCTAATTGTGTGTACTAATTTCTAATATCTATGTGTATATGGTCTTGTTTAAATTTTCTCGCTTTTTTTTTTATAAAAGGATTGCCTATTTAATATTTTCAATCTAAATTAATATAAATTAGTTTTAATGTGTTTGGACGGTTTATTTTCGATCCTTCCCGAAGTTATCACCATTTTTCTGTGCGATGTTTGGTACCAGAGACACGAGATAATTAAAATATCTAGTCAAGATATAATGAGGACCTATTGTGTACCTACATCATAACGGCCGAGTGGCGGCGAGGAATGATTGATGCTCCATCACGTAAAAAGTAATCAACCCGATCTCAGTACAATAATTATATTATGCATAATAACTCGAATTCACGTATAATAATTTGATTTATTTTGTATTCAAACAACACGGCAACCAAAATATTATGCAAAACCTAGCCTAAGCGGGGTGCTGGTCGGATTTCCCGAATCGAAACAAATCCTATGATTTCCTATCATAATTATATACCTACTATAATATCATTTACTTTTCCCCTCTGAATTCACTCCCTACCGCAATAACACTGTAACGCAACACAACTATAGTTTATCGTATATCCGATCTATACATCATATAGAATAAAATATTGTATACTACCATTTATGAATAATATATACGACGCCTATGATAATGCACAGTGCTACCATTAATGTTTATAATATGTCACTCAAATATTTTCTAAAAATTTATTTTTGGATTTTCCAGACTTGATACGGACGCTATCGTTCAAGAATTTTTTCGACAAAATGTTATCACACTACAACACACCTCTGTGTTTGGATATTATTATGCATAATATAATCTAACCATACAACGTTACCGCGGCATTATAAAACTTGTCTTACTGTGGAATTCGCGGACGAAATCTAAATTGTTTTAAAAAACAAGCGATTCACTGAAAAGTGGCGTGACCAAGAATTTTCAATAAAAGGGTACGTTATCTTAAAATTAATTGTACATTTCTACGAATTCCAGGGGCAGAACCAAAGACGCGCAAAAAGCGGATCCTTATAGGAGTTAGAGTGTTAATATAGTTTATAAACCATGGACAAAAATATAAAAGTATTAAGTAGGTATATCGCGTTTACAGCTTTATAATATGCAGATAGATTCACTCTATATATTTGTCGATGCAGTGTATAATATAAATGTTAAGGTACGTTTTCCCCGAAGCGTTAATCACAGTCTAGACGTCGACTATATCCGATGTCGACACTAGACGCCACGTCAAGTCACTTCGGGTAAGACATATTGATGCAGTTCAAAACCGTTTCTGATAAATGCCAACGCCCATGTTTGCTGATATAAGTATTCGTAATAAAAAATATAAAAATTGTATTAATTATTTAAGCATCTCTCTAGGAAGAGCTGGAAATACATATTGCTGGACGTTCCGTGTAATTTTGATTTATTAGACGGAAAAAATTATTGAATAGTTCAATAATACACAACAATAACTCAAATATTAAGGTAATAGGTGAATTAAAAAATAAAATAAATACGATTTAAGAGATAATAATTATCAGCTACCTTCCCCCCATCACTGACGACCACGACTTAGCTGCTGGCTGCCGACTATATTTCTTTATGGTACAATTACGGCCAGCAGGTGACTCCAATATTTACCTTTCTCCAAAGTTTGATTATTAATCGTCCCGGTTTACCTTTTTCGCTAGTGCACATCTATAATATATATTATAACGTTGTGCAGTGGCGAAATAAGTCGTGATCACCTCCGGCCAGATGACACAAATCACCCTTTCCCAGAAGATTATGCACCGAGTGGCATGTTAACTATTGAGGCAGATGCTTAAAGTCACACTTATAATAATATATTAATCATTAAATTTATTTTACATGAAGTAGGAACAGACTGCAGCTGTATGTGCATACATGTGCACGTGCATATATGCGCATATCTGCGGCCGTTATTTAAGAATTAAAATTATATGTACTTATAATATTTATAAGTAGCTTAGTTAGTTTTTTATAAATAAAAACTATGATAAAAGAAAATTTGAGAAAAACCATGGTCAATAATAATCACATAACTGCGATGTCTGTATAAGGATTTTCACTAAAACATTATATAAATGTCTATCAAGTATTAATATATGATTCGTATTGGTTCGTCTTTAAGCCACGGCAACAAATATGTGCATTTTTTGGAAGGCAGCTGTAACCCTCAAGTGTGTCTGGCAATGTTGCTATATAATTTGGTACACAGCTCAGACAATCTGAATATATCGTATCATCGGTATTCTGATGAACATCAAGCGATATTTGGGTACGCGTTTGTTGCAAAAGTAATCAATCTGTCATACAGAAACGCGCTTTGCATAATTCCGAAACACGCATTACTACAAATCCTCATAAAAACATATCCGTTTTATTTAACTATACAAATATATTAGATGTGTGTGTGTGTGATGAGTGTAACTATATTTCGCATAAAATATATAAATAAGTAAATACTAAATATTACATACCGGCTATATATTATACATACGTCATCCATAATACATACATGCTTACAAACTATGAAATATGATTCAGAAAAAAAATTGCATGTATTTTTCATGGAAACATTGGTAACTCATTATGCTAATGGTTTGGAATAATATTATAATTATTGTGCTCTATGATCATAATATATAAAACGTATAAATATCATATAAAATATTGTTGGTCAAAACGAATCTCCAGCATTGATAAAATTAATTTTATTTTCCATAACTTCGTTAATTCAATTACTGAATTACCCATACTAATTGTTAAATTTATAATAAAAGTGTGGCATTAATTTAGTATAATGTAATAATTAATAAATTAACAACGATGAAAATATCACCCATCGCATATAGTACCACCCATGAAGTTAAAATCCCCTTTGAAAATAAAAACGCGTGCACCTATATAACTTTTGGATTATTAATCAAACAATTAAACTTTGAGTGTGTAAACACAGACAGTTTATAATTAGTTACTACTCGGTTTGCTCACGAACCGTCTGGGGGGTGGGATAAGAGTCAACCAAGGCTCCCCGTCGACCCAAGCCGACCCCTGGGGGCTACGCCCCTTTGCATCTTTAAATTTAATATTTTAATTTAAAATGTATAACTTTTTATATAACAGAAGCATAATATTATTAGTTTTATGATGGGTGTATAATTAATAAAAATAAAGTAAATTGAAAAAATAAAATAAATAGTTATAATATATTATATATAATGTATTAAATATATTAAGTCTAACTGCATTAAATGGTTTATGCCTCGGAACATTTTAGTACATTCTCAGATTTAAGCCTTTTTTTTATCTGCGGATTAACAATAATAGTTATATGAGTGTAAATATGTAATCGTATGTGTGCTTCTATACACACGAAAGTGTGTCAGTGGAACGTAATTTTTTATCATTTTAGTGGCACTGCGTTAAAGGTACAAAACCAACCTTATAGCTGACACGTTAATAAATGGCTGGGAAAAAAATCGAGCAGAAAGGTACTTTCAAAACGTGTGTAAATAATCCTCGTCATGCGCGGTATACATAAATACTCACAGAACGTCGTTTCGGTAAATTTGCCATTATTTAGGCTCCTAAAGTTTTTATCTACTCGCCTGACCGCACATAAATTTGTTTCAGCAATTAAAACATTTTAAATCCCAGTGACCCGATCAAATTTCGTTTTTAATTTATGGATCATAAAACTTCCACCTACTCTGAGTTGCACAAAATATATATAGGAACAACGTACTCGATACAATTTAATACCTATTAATATTATATAACTCACGACGCTGCTTAATTATATAGATACCTAGTTAGGTTATCATATAATATCATCTAAATAATAATGTAATATAATTTAATAGGTAGGTACGTATAATTATACAAAAAATTGCACGCAGTCTCTTTAAAAATGTATTTTTCAAACGACCATTAAACATAAATACACGTACAGTAATTATATATTCCGGGTGCAGGTCGCACGCGCGCGTGTTAAACAAACAACTGTGTGTACAAAGTTGCGTTATTCGTAACGACAAAAGTTTGGTATTGGTATACATATAAATATATAATTATATTATGTATAATCACCTCCCGACACGCGACACCCAACTGTGACTCGCAGCACTGCAGGAGTATGAATGGGTTATTTTATGTTTGTGCGTTTATTGTACTTGCGTAATATTATAACGGACATATATGTATAATACATAGAAAGCTCCACAACGGACACCTCGGATCCGAATAGCAGACGGATTTTTGAGGAAAAACAGCAAACTAAACCTTCCGAATAGCGGACAAAATTGCAGTTTCCAATGTATACGTCGAATACCGTAGTCCTCGAGTTTGGCGATGTGCAAGATTCGCGTAGTTGTACGTGGGCTCGTCGAATACTAGACGTCACTTAAATAAATGTAGCTCCTCGGTGAATGAAAAGGTTATGGACATAATAAATTTGAGCGATTCGAGTAAAGTCAATACGTATTAGGAACGTTTAAATTACATATGTGTATATTAATTATCGAACAACAAGTATAACTTTTAAAGTTAAAGTGTAGGTACAATATGTAGATAAATAGTGTAATTTATTATTATGATGTATTAGTTTACTGTATTTTAAATTGACTCTTCGAACTATTATTATAAACTGTAGTCCATATGATAAAATTCTTAGAAAACAATATTTTTTAAATAAAAAAAAATATATTGTATTTAAATCGTAATACATAAAAATACATCGAGACGCATCCCATCGCCTCGACACACGAACGGAACGCACAGCATAATCAATAATATAGTCTTATGAAATATTTTTTACAAATAATATACACAATTATTAACACATATTATTATGACGTATGTAGGTATGCCTAATAATTAATGAATACACGCCGTATGTCAATACCAACCGCGTATTTGCCCTCCACGAGTAAGACGGCGTCTTAAAATCGAGTTCAGTCGTCGCGGACTTTGCGGAAGTGGATATCGGCTACGCGCGTGCAGTGTGCAGATTATTGCTAGTCAAACGGCAGTCCGTTTTCCGCGGCGTATCACGAAGTCTCCATGAACTCGACGGGCGGCATTGGCGACGACGAAGACTCACGTCCACCGTTGTCGTGGCCGTGCTCGTCCGCGTCGTCGATGCCGTCGTCGTCGTCGTCGTCCTCGTCGCGATGCGGTCGGCGACGGTGCCTACGGTTGTGCGTTTCCGACTTGCACGCGGCCGACGCGGACGACGCGTTCTTCCGGCGGCCGGTCGTCGGCGTCTCGATCCTCGTGTTGACGTTCAGCATGCCCATCTGGCCCAGGAACAGCACTTCGTTGACCAGCCGCTTGGCGATGATCACCGACTGCCTGTCCATCTGCCGGAGCTCGTTGGCCGCGTACCGGCCGAAACCGTCGTAGTAGTCGGCCACCGGCGGTTCGGCCGGGTCGCCGCCCACGCCGCCCAATATCTGCGGCTCGTAAAAGTCGGCGGCTCCGGTGGTACCGCTCGAGTACCGGTCCGGTGGCGGCGGAGGCTGCGACGCTCTGGCAGACGGCCCGTTCTGCACGTCCAACACCCGTCGCCGTCTTTTGGGTCTCTTGACGCCATCTCCGCCGCCACTGCCGCTCAATACGGTCTGCAAGCTATTGTTGGTCGCTGTGCAGGGTTGCTGGTACTCTGGTTCGGTGGAACACGAATCTTTGTCCTCGGACCCGGCACGGTCATCGACGTCTTCGTACACCAAGATGTTTTGTGTCTGAAATTTCATTGATATAACATGTATATTGTATTTAAAAACAGTGCTGTGAATTTGAAGGGAAATGTATTATTTGTAGTTCACTGTAATATACAAAACTTCCCAGACACAAAGTTTGAATTATAGGTAACTATTATACTAATGAATTCAATTCTTAAACTTTTAATTTGCACTTTTAATATTAAATTAAGTATATATTTTTTTTTACAAAGTACGGCGTTTTTTAATTTGTTTATACCTTTTTTTTAAACGTATTTAATAGTTATCGTCACTTACACATTTTGTAGAAATCAATTTTAATTTTCTCCTCTAAAATATTGTATTATTTTTACACACGTCATAGGTACTAATTATAGAAACATTTTTATCAGTATTTTAGTTTTAAAGTCATCATATTATTTCCTATTACACCTAATTACTAAAAATATATTTTCGTTCAAAATATCTATGAACTCAATTCAAAATACTTGATAAATTACAGACAAACTAAAATTGAACTAAATTACAATAAATATAGTTTACATGGCAAACAAATAATGTAAACACTTGTAACATTTTACAACATTAATAACTAATAATAATGATAAGAAGTAGAATAAAAAAATCAAACAAGAAATGGCTCGTTATTAATTAATTAGTTATTTTATTAATACATTATTAATTAAAAGCTTCATTATTATGTTGTATTGAATATCGTATAATACCAATAATTTCCAATATCATGATTTTATGTAGGTATGTTAACTGAGATGTAGGTAGTTAAGTGTCAAAGCATGTATACGTACAATAGAATTATAACAATTTAAGAAGAATGTATCAACAATAATAAAGTTTCATAGAAGCAATATACAAAATACAGAAATAAAATATAATAATATAATATGCGCGCAACTAATATACCAACATTATTATTTTGTATATTATATTATAGTCTACATTTATGATTTATTTTATTAATATGCACTAGAAAATTTTAATAAATATATGTCAGTAGGTAATATATAATAATTATGTAGTGCAATGTAAATTATTAAACTCAACTTTAATATCACTATTTATTTGTAAAAATGCGATAAATCGCGAATGACACTATTTTGAAATTATGACGTCCCTAATTGTCTATAAGTATTGCTAGTCATGTAAATACATTCATTATATTTGCATGGGTTGTATAATATTATTTCGACGAGATGCATATCTCTTATTATAATATAGTTATTGGGACCAATTCAATTTAATTCTAATAGAAAACATTATTCAACACACTTATAATATGATATCACGATAGATTACACCGAAAAAGGCTTAATTATACTTTTGTCGATAGCAAATTGAGATACGAGTAAATAACATACAGATTTCCGTGAACCAATTATTATTAGTGTTCAAAACTGTTTGATAATATTACTTTAATATTTTCTTGTAACAATATGATGATTTTTACCATGTTTATCATAATAATATGATATATTATGATAATTATTCGAATACTCAAAGTACCTATCAGGTCTATTATTTAATTGACTAATCGTCTTTAAAATTACTTTCAATGCTCTACAAATCTAGGGTTCAACCCGCACCCCCCTCGTCTTTAATCAAGGAAAGTAAACATATAAGCATACCATGTATGGTTTTAACACATTTTCAAGCATTTAACACATATTTTTATTACAAACGCGAATCATGAAATTTAAAAACAATAATAAATATCCCACGCATATAAAGGTTGATCTTTCTACACAATACAATCCTACTTGATTCAAAGATGTGTATGTTTCAAAATAAAATTATTTTTATTTAAAATACATTTATTTATAAAATACTAAATGTTGTATCATATACATGATACATATCATATACACCTATCGCAATTACTACCTATATTATTTTTTACATAATACAGTACATCGGGCCCTTCACTGAACACAACATTATGAGTGTACACCTATTACCTATCTAGCAAAGAACCTCAAAATATAACAAATATACGGCTATATGGCAATATCGCATCATTCCGAAATATTATATATTTATGCACTATAGAAAGAAAACGCGTAAAATATACACATTACTATGTAAGATGTCAATAAATAGGTACCTAGTTAGAGGAAATTCGAATTTGAAAGTGAGAAATGAGATTGTGAGAGAGTTACGATATAGTCATCCTTATAATTCTTATCTAATATTTATAGTAACAGAAATAAAAAATTACTACCATAAAAATACATTCATATTATAATATATATTATATAAAAATATATTTATGGCTCAATATATTAGATAACAACTAACTAGTACCTCGTTTGACTCGTTATCTTCGTCGCTATTGTCCGGATAACTGCGACCCAACCGCACCCTGTCTTCGCTATGATGCTGGTCGTTTAGGAACTCCAAGGATCTATAACACGATATTGACATTATATTTACACACACTGTATAAATCGCATATACCAACTAACAATAAGTGTTCGATATCTCTCACCGTGTGTATACTTAAAAGTGTTAAGTAGTAACAAAATTATTGATTACTTTGCGTTTTAATTCCTCCGAAGGCTAAATAACCATTTACGTTTTGAAAGTAGTTTTAATTTAAAATAAGTACATAAATTATTGACGTGAAATATAATAAATGAATAGATAATAGTATTAATTATATCATCATAATATATTGATCAATAAGTGTTTTTGTTTTTATAAAAAGTAATAATAAAATTCCTACAATTTATACATGACCTGTTATTATATTACTACAGTATTCGTACTATTGTAGCATTTAATACTTGGTGTTTCACCATCTACACAATTTTTAAAATTTATTTTTTATTATTTTCTATTATTGTTATGCATCCGTTTAAATTCTTCTCTGCATTCAAATATTAACACAGAGCGATATTGTGTCTACAACGTTAATCTAATCGGGCAACTTAATAATAATCATAACTCGAGGACATAATAATTTATAAGTCGACAAATCAACTACCTATAAATTATTATCTATTATCAGTGTATTTAACACTAGTATAAACAAAATTAAAAATGTCATAATATGACCTAATAATACTCAGCAACATTCTTCTTTTAATTGTGGAAAGCATGCTATGGAACTCAATGCGTGTTACGATACATTAACGTAAAACCGTGAAGGTACCAAACTTAATTACTATAATTCAATATTAATTATTCATATAGTAGCGAGATTCTATTACTTTTCAGAAGTAATTTTACCTTAACATAGGTGTGGGTGTGTGTGTGTGTGTGTGTGTGTGTATCAAACATTATGTACGTGTGTAATTATAATACTATAATAATATAATATGAATAGTACTATATACTATTGTAGGTATCTAGTATATTATTATAAGTGCATAACAGGGTATCTTACTTGTAATACCACAAACTGGGCTCGTATATTCCACCATATCTCTTGGCGTCCATAACTTTTTTGAATTCCCTCAAGTAACATGTTCTCAGATTGGCTATTTTACGTTTTAGGTCATCCATTGTACAGCTCTCGTTATATCTATATACAATATATATAAAATATTAACACAACACAGAACGCAATGCTAAAGAAAATAATTTTTAAGTTCAAATTAGCCATAATTAATTTTCAAGCAAATGCTTACACTCAAAATCACTGCTGAATCAATAATATATCTCTATACATTTTTCACTAGTCAACTAACTTGTTTGTTGTGGCAATTGAAGAAGTCAACTGATTCACAGCAAAATATATTTTTAACTTTTTTTAAAATTTATTTTGATATTTTGAGCTATTCGTTAATATAGTAAAAATAAGTTAATCAATAGGGATTTATTTTATGGTGCACCAACGTATTCACATGTAAGGAACTGTGAGGAGGGTATGGGGGGCTAAGGTTTATATACCTAAGGCTAATTTATATTTTGTGTTATTAACACAAACATAATATGATTGTAATAAGTATCATATAAATTAATATTATTATAAGTAAATTTTAATAACATTCTTCATGTAAGTTCTTATGAAATCAAACAATAAAAAGTCAATTTTACGGGATGTCCAACAAATATTCAATTCGCAGAGATATCAACACCCTTCTACTTTTATTCAGTTAAATTAATCACCTTAAAATTATTTTTATTGAAATAACTTGTGAACTAAAATATATATTTATTTATAGAGAAATTATGACAAACAGTTTAAGAGGACGTAGAACTCGCATATGTTGTCTCCGTGTCACACACGTGCGACATAGCAAATTTTCGTTCACGAGTTTCAATATTGCATGTGCTGTTAGTTTTGATATTAGAGTGAACTGACCTGTTATAAAATTTAAAGGTAAGATTATTATCCAGGGCCCCACATAGTCTTTTATTGATATTATTATTATTTTTAAGTAAGTTTGATCATTTTAAAATTTACAGTTTCAAAAAACATTTAATACCAAAAGCAGTTTAACTAAAATAAATTTTAAAATATTTGATATATAACACAAAAAAAACACTAAAATACCAATAAGCAAATAACAAATTTAAAGATAAATTAACAATTTATTATATCAAACAATTTAAGAGAAGCTTATGGTAATTTTAATTTATTATTGATGAGATAAATTATATTTCTAAGACATGATATCATAAGACTAACGATTCTATGTATCTAATCCAGCTTTTTAAATCACTGTTAATGTATAGGTAGGTATATAAGAAATATTTTAATGTCCCCATTTTTCCTCGTGTTCCCTTAACTAATCCTATACAATTTGATTTGAATAATTATTGTTTTTTTTTTTTTTTTTTAATTATATAGTATTGTTTCTATTAATTTTACAAAGGTTAAAAATCTGAGTGAGTAATTAAATTTAAATGTATTTTTAACTATATAACTAGTCACTAGGTATGGCACATACGGTACTTTCATAATTTGTTTTGTTTTTATATACCACCATGACTAAAATGTAATCCACGTTTATATATTTCATTGTAACAAAAACATCATACGACTACTATGTAACATTAGGTATTTCCATGGTACATAGTACATACCAAATATTATAACAAAGTAACAAATAATGAATGAAAATGTTCATATATAAGTAAAATAAAAAGGAGAATCTATAAACCATATAATATATATTAAAATATTGTGCTCAATAACTGCAAAAAATAACGTTTTAAATTGATGGTACTTAATTATTAAACATCATTGAAAAAAATCTTACGTTCAAAATATATTTAACACGTCAAAATAAACATATTCATTGAAATATTGAAATTGTGTCACAAAAACTTATAAATTAAGCAAAATACTCTAAGTTGTAAAATTCTTCTTAGTTTTAATTTTTGATTTTGTTATAAAATATTTTTGAAAGTAGTTTTAAAATGTTGAAGGGCTCAAGCATCTCAAGCTACTACATTCACAACACTTATAGATCCATAGATACGAGATAGTATAAAATGAGATCTATCATATTATAGATTCTATAATATAAAATATATAGATAATGTAATACTCGGAGCTCTAAATCAAAAGTCCGAAAAATGTACATAAGACGTGACCTCTATTGTGGCAACTATCGACGACGTGCCACGTGCGTCAATAATTCTTAAAAAACAACAGTCGGTGGTAGGGAAAACGAAAAACGTTAGCGCATGTGAAATAACGCCGCCATCCATTAAAATAATATTATAGTGACGGACGGCAAAAAAACGATATATTGAAGAAATATACATACAACGTACAGTCATTGATGGATCTAGAAAACAGAAGAGGTTTAGCAAGTCATACAATAAACAAATACAACAAAGATTTTCTGATGGATTGGATTCTAAAAAATAAATAAAAATGTTACTCATAGGAATATATCTATATTATAGCTTTTTTCTAAAATTTATCAAGATGATCTAATTATGAAACCTAAATCATTTACATTTCTTAATCATGAGTTAAATAAATATGCCATATATGGTCGAGATATTTACATTTAATAATGTTCTAGAATTCATGATTTCTAATTATATGGTTTTATCCTTCATAAATATATGTATACACTTCCTGTAAGTAGTGCGAAATTTTAGTCTACTAAAATAATTAAAACATGTACCTTTATTCAAAAATAGTTTTTATAATTGACTATTAAACTAGGCAATACTAAGCATAAAGAAATTAATTTTGTCTCTGTAGTATGAACCTTTGACCAGATAAAGAGAAAACATGTATATTTTACATTATTTTTAGTTTTAAATCATACAAATATAAAAGTTTTAACAATAATTAAATCACAGATAATAGTAAAAATACTTTCTATTGTACATGGATATTTGAGACTTTTGATAAATATAATGACCGTTTAAAATTTGGCGGCATTGATTCTTTCCTTCTTTTAAGTTTTGGCACATATACATCTAGTTAATTATGTAACTAATAGTATGTGAAATATATAATATATAGAATAAAGACTTATAGTAAAGTAAACAACGATATATAGTTTGACAGTTGGGAAATGTAGTGAGCAAGAGGGTTCGCTCTTACGACGTAAATGAGCGGTGGTAACAGAAATTCAAGTCATATAAGTACTACCTATGTCGCAACTCGCAGTGTAAGCTCGCGAATTATTATTATTTCAAAGGTCGTCCGCCGCCACCGCAGCGCGCGCTCCCACCTCTCCCCACCGATACACTGCCTATTCGTTTCCCGCCCGCCGCGGTCTACAACTGAGGTCGCTGACGATCTGTCACGCTCAGCAATCGGCCGCCGCGGCCGTGTGCCCACAATTTTTTCTTAATATATCTACCGAACATGTTATTATTGCGCTCGTCCCGCGCTACACGACAGTGTTCATTTATAATATGTTATTATTATTAATATTTTACTTTTTGATCAACTGCAGCAGCGACTCGTACGCCTCGTTCTTCATCTCTTTGTTCTTGTAATCAGGGTCCTTGATCCTCCACAGGCAAGTGCATGTCTTGTACTCGTCGATCAGTTCCGATATCAGCTTCCTCTCCATGGCCACGATCATCGGGAAGCCGTTCAGAGGCGCTCGCCTGCCCCGACTATTTCGTTTATAATCGATCGACGAAACGCGCGGCGTTCCCAGCGATCACGACAGCGACTACAACCGAATGTCGTGCACGAGTCGTACGGACTACGGTCGGACGACGGCGGCGGTCCGACGACGGTCGAGTGTGCGCGGCGAACACTGTTACCACCATCGGTCGCCCGCCGACAGGCGAAGACGACGGCGGCGGCCACCGCGACAGACGTACGCGGACGGTCGGTCGGCCACCGATTTGTCGTCGACACGCGGTTGGCCAACCTGTCGGGCTACGCGGTGCGCGTCGGCGGCGATCTGTCACCCGGCACCACCTCCTCGCCCCGCACCACATCGTCACTACCGCGACGCCACACAACGCGCGCGCGCACGCACTCACACACATGCACACACACACACATACACTCATACACACACACACGCGCGCACTCAACCTTGCAGCCGGCCCGGGCACGAGTTTCAGTTGGGCGGACAATCAACCGAGGGTTCTCGAACACAAAAAATTATTATTGATGTTGTGTAATATACTATATTTTATAAAAATGTATAATATCCCCGTTAGTTGCGCTTAGTATCCATTCCTAAAAAACGTACTAATCAAAACAAACTAAAATACATTTTTGAAAATTATATCGTATAATATTATAATTTAGAAACCATACAAAGATCTACCGTACCTATATAAGACTATAGCTATAATATATAGGCATGTAATATATAAGTCCTAGTATACAAACAAAAATAAAGCTTGCATAATTTTAGAAATAATAATCTTTAAAATATTATATTGTTTTTACTTACAATAATTTGCATAAATAGAACAATACACATACAATATTGACGATAGTTAATAGATGTAATAGTTATGTAGGGTTAAACAATCGCTAAATATTTAATGAATCAATAGTGCGTTAATAACCTTTAAACGTGATTTAGAGGAACATAATAATTAGTCCATTCAATTTTAGTGAGCCATTAAATTAATATACGTATGTTTTATGTAATCCAACATACATATATACTGTAAAACCTGCAAGTCTATGTACCAACTACTAATACGTTACAGGTTAAGTATAAAAACTTATATAGCTTATACGCGTTCTTCCGAGGGACAACCATGGGACATAAACTCGTGCTTTAAACTATATAAAAAATACCACTTTGTGCGTTAGCAATGCTAATAAAATACATGCTGATATGACGTTTACTTCACGACATGAAATTCAGCGTCTTGTAAAAAAATATCAGATTACAGAAACGAAAATACAAAACGAATAATCGAATAAATAAGTAACAATAAAGTGCATAAGTATAAATGTATAATAAATTATTAGATGTATTAAGTTATCGGTCACATCATAATATAATGAATTTATTCATATATACTGAAAATGATAAATTGTCTAGTGACTTTACTGGGACTGGGAAAATTATAACAAGAACTTCAACATTGACACTAAAGGCTCAACAACTGCTGCCAGATTACCATATTATGATGACATTTGGTGAGAAACTTTATGATATGAAAAAGTCAAACGAACAAAAATGAGCATCGCTAAGTCGATGACATAGTATTTAAGTCTTATAACCCTGGATTACTGTCATTCTAATCAAAATACTCAGGATTATACCTCATGAAATTATCTATCTTATAAAATAATACGTCACATGGTATTAAGTGATAGCTATTATATTTAAGATATTATATTATTTAATTTATTATAGAATACAGAATAACTAAAGACTTTAATATTCTAAATAGACACTCATACCCATAAGGCCATAAATAATAAATATTATAATAAACACTATTATTTGCACTTATTCATACAATATAATATACATTGATTTTCACTAATATTTATGTTTGTATTTTATATGCTTATTAGTTATTAGTTAAACACAAATAATACATTATATATGTGAAATTATAATATAATAATTAACATATTATAATATATATTATATGTGTTTAGTAAAAATTTGTTCAGCCTATCGTATCATTAAAAGGAAACCTAACTATTAATAGCAATATAATAAAATTGCTTCAGTTATACATATAAGTTGGTTCCACTCAAAAACGTTTTTCGTATGCAATGATTTATCAATTTATCAGATATATTACTGTGATTTATACCCAATGTTGAGGACACCAACTATACGGCGAGACAACTTTCCCGGTCTTTTCTTCGTGTTCTTCATAATATTTATGACAGAGCACAGTAACTGAATATTTTATTACATAAAGAAGACATCACCAGGACACCAGCTGAAAAAAAGTTGAGGAAACGTTACTATTATGGTAATATGCTTATGAAAATATTTTAGTAGAATTGTAGATACTTACAAATTCGTTGATCGATTGGTTATTTGTCTGTATATAACAGCAGATTAATGTTGCTGATCATATTATCTGATATATATATATTATATTTAAAGATATCATCTAGACATAATAATATTATATGTATTAATAATATTGCCGACTTAATACGAAAAAAAAAACGAAAATATAATTTTTGTTGCAAATTATATAATTAGCTATACTTACTGAAATAAATTCGCATAAACTGCCTACAATTAAATACGTTATTTTAATTATGCGTAATTATATATTTATATTGTTATCGAATCAATATAATATATAAACATTACCCATTAGATAATAATTTTCTAAAAAGTTGTTATACATAAGTTAACAAGCAATAGTTTAGGTCTTTAGTTGTTTTTATTTTTTTAGCGTATTCATGGATAAGACTACAAATTGTCTACTATTGTAATAAAATAATACAAAAGTTACAAAAAATAAAATGAATACTCGCGCACTTATGTGTTCTTTTACTAATTTTACTTCACATTATTATTGTACGCAGAGTTATGAACTAATACATAAATTAAGAATTATTATTTAATTAATAGATCAAATTATTTTTATATATTTATTTTTTATTTTTTTATGAATAAAATATTTTTCTTGTCATTATTTTATCAACAACGATCCATCAAAAATATTTTACAGCCCAATTTTGTTAGTTGGGTAACACTGTTATATATTAAATAACTACTATAAAAGAATCTTCTAAAATATATTTAGCACGACTAATATTTTAAATTCACTTATATGGCTTTTGCTATAAAAAATAAAAATATAGATACAATATGTCGCACATTTTACCATTAACCAATGCACAATTAAAATCATTATGAATTATGATGCAGCATTATATACTCATTACTCGCATAGCCTTTTAAAAATAAATAAATATAACTGACCGACGGCTTTAAAGTACCTACAGAAGAATTAGTACCCACCGAAAATGATTTTCTCGGCACAAGTTAAGCCAGATTTCCTGACGAGTCACCGACATAACAGACTTAATATGATACATTTAGATCACTGAATCACAACACAGACGTGGTCCGCATTGCGTAACGATTATTCTAATCACATAATTATTAATGTCCATATAATATTATATGATATTGAGAAAATCAAACGTCTCACGACGCTTCGCCCGTTCAGAAGAACGGATGTTTTTTTTTACTGCACTTACGTATTAATTCACAACTCTGCTAGGATGGAAAAAAAAGTATTAAAAAAAAACCGAGCATTTAACGGATTACAGTGGTCAATAGGTCATACACATTCGCTTGAATTACACAATAAGCATAATATCCAATCCTTTATTGCCGCGCAACGACCAGTTAATGGCCAATGCCTATGCCCGTACGTGCGATTTGTTTTCAATTTGTATTGTTTACAATAACGATATAAATTCTTCGGTATCGGTTTGTGCCGTGTACAACTCAATTTATTTTTTTACTCGTACCACGCAATTTCAATAACTGTGAGATATTCGATGTTACGAGAATAGGTACTGCAACAGGCGTGACGTTGGTGCGAGATAAATCAAACGTTTTCAAAAGGACTTGCGCGTGGTTTTAACGTTGGCCTCCCGAGTCGGATAAAAGAATAGACGCTGCCATGGATCATTGGAAATTAATAACGGTCATAGTCACAGTTTTCACATTCACCGTAGAAATACGACCGATGGACTCGTTTTTGACGGCATACTTAACTGGACCGTCCGTAAACGTATCACTAAACGAGGTATACAAACAGGCAAACGGCTTTTAATACATACACGCCCACATAAGTATTAAAGTACACAAGTATAACAGGGTATTTGTTAAGTAAAAAAGATGATTACTTACCTACTTTTATAAAATAATTTAAAATTTAGAATTGAAGTACATGGTAACTTTTAATATTTGTTGTCGTATAATAAATAATTAAAAAATGTTTAATAATATAATGTACTAAATTGTACACTCAATAGTTTGATAAACCGATTTAAATAGAAGTTGAAAAATTCAAGTAACTTTAATTTGATTAACTTATAATTATTGCAGCTATTTAACTTACCTATTTCAAGACCTATTTAAGCTTACTTTAAGCGCATAGTCATATTTTCCATTCTCTTTGCTCAATTTCAATAGCTGAAATAAGTATATAAAAATAGAGTCAATCGTCGCATTAAACAAATGCGTTATTGAGATAGTCTGGCCTAGTGACGGGTAGATTGAATCCCGTTAAATTGGGTTTGATAATTCAATTTAATGTTTAAACTACCGAAATATAGCCTGGCCCGTCGACTTAAACTCGGTAACTCGGTGGGTCTGTCTGCGATTATTTTCTATGGTTCAGCAACGCCGCGATGTCCTGTCCATTGTGTTATGGTCCGACACGATAATGATATTATAAAATATAAATGCACTAAGACTGAATTTCAATACCTAAGTTCTATCATTAGTATAATCAATAGTATTATTTTACACTTCAATGAGTAAACTTCCACTGAATAACTAAAGACATGACTATAATATACAATAATACGGATTGATATTGAACATTTCATCCATAATACGGAATGGGTATTAATATTATAAATTTAGTATATATATATACAGATCTTAATTATTGTCTTTGCCCGATTTCGTTGTGTAACAGTGACACGCTTGATGCAACACCATTTAAATGTACAAATAAAAATTGTTAAAAAATATTAATAATTATTATATATACTAAATAGGTATAAAATTTAAAATTATAGGTATAGCAATAATACAAACTATGTAGTGATGTAGTGTGCCGTACATTGAAAATCATTCGCTATTATTATTATTATTACTATTATTATAATTATTCGAGTATCGTCGTGTAGTCAATATTATAATAAAGTAACTCGAAAGTCGAAAGTTGTTTGAAACTCGAAAGTTCAAGTTTTAGTAACTTTATATATTTCTCTCGAGATGAAATTTCATATCCATATTCCTATTATTAAGTATGACTTTTTTCTTAGCGCAAATATCTTGTAATACGTCAATTTACTCCGAGTAGGGTATTTTTTTTCTGTACTTTGTTCAATCTGTTGTTCTGACATAATATATTATTACACGTTCAGTCTACACAATAATAACGACGATGTTGAAGTTACATTATGTTTTAGTGTGTATATTTCCTACGTAATAATAATATTTTATCCACTACATACACCTCTCTGAGTAGTAACTACTCAAAATGTGCGTAATCTTTGTATTTCGACCTAATATAATATGTTACATAAATATATACATACGCGAGGCATAGACATTGGCACAATACGCTGTAAATATTATTTTTTAAAACATAATATTACAAACAATTTAAATATTCATTTAAATTAGTATTTATACAAGTTTGCTTATTAATTATTAAGTATTATATACGAATTATAAATAAATAATAGAAATATAAATACATATCTTCGACTCTCAAGAGAAAAAAATATATTTTCAATAATCTTTATAAAAAAAAAAAATTCGGCCACTCTTGTTATATATTTAGACACTTAGTATATTATTTATTTTACACCTACTATTATTATTATTATTATTATTATTAATCAATAGTCCATAGCCGCAAGTAATCAATTATGCGTGCGTAAACTAATAATTAACCGTTAACATTTTATTTCGAAACATATACCATATAGGTAACTGGGGAAAAAATCTTATGCCTTTATACCACTTTCGGTATAAGAGTGTGATCAATCACTAGTGACTATCAGTTACTATTATATAGTAGTAAGTAGTAACATACTATCGAACTATAGTGATCATAGACGGGGGTCGGACGTAAGAATTTAGTCATCTCAGAAATTTCAATTTCTCGCCCTTCCAAATACAACTCTGTTTGTATTTCCGTGAACCATATATTAAATAATTGGACACTTGACTAGTTTTAGACAAGGCTAGCGGAGAATAGGTCTTCTTCCCGAAAACATCAATCTAATGTCTGCGTACGCACTATAATCACGATTCAAAATTGTTTAATTAAATATTAAAGATATTTGTTTTTTTATATGTGATAATATACTAATATAATATATGATTATTTTATGTAGTTGGTGCGTGTCGTTCAAACTAAATTTGATTATAATGACATACATTTTTCTTTCAATTTAATTCTAAAATGAATTAAACAAGTATTCAATTCAAAGATTCAAAGACTATCATTTTCATTAATTGAATGTTTGAATTTTATCATTATTGCGTAGATTATGATAGTTAGTAGTTATTAGGAAATATCTTTATAAAGTTAACTTTTTGTTCTGATAAAAAGTATAAGCAAAATACTAAATTTTCTCAACTAAATTTTGTACTTAATCATAGTTGGAAAATCTAGTTTTAATTTATTTTTTATTATACATACATTTTACATTAGGGTATAATACATTTGTATTTGTGTATAATGATAATTGTGCATAAAAATTTGGATTTGATATTTTTTATAATATTGGTAAATTTTATAGTAATTTAGTACCGACGAGGCGGTGGAGCTTCTATTTATTTTTGCAGGTCAACAAATTAAACCGTTGAAATTTACATGTTATAATAATTCCGACCTAAAAATCAACTACGCGAAAATCTGTGGAATTTACCCAACTGAATAATATTGTACTTTTCGATGTAGTTGTTAAAAATCGTTTTCGTTTCTATTAATACATTGTATTGTCTTTATTATTCTGTGGGTGTTCGTCGAATCGATAACTCAAACAAACCCAAAGACCTTTTTTTTTTGTTCTCGGCACATACGTGTCGCAACTGAATTATTAACCATTTTCAGTTTTGGAAAAAGCGAGCAAAAGTCACGTATATAATATAACTTTCGTAAAATCAATTCTATATAATGTAAATAAACAAAGCCAAAATCATCGAACGGAATAGAAGAAAAATGAAAAATGAAAAAAAAAAAGAAATCCATTCTTTCTGAATTTTAAAAAATCGATATCATGTTTTGTGTTGAAAGCGGATTGAAACAACAAAAAAGAAACAGCTATAGGATCACGAAAATAACAAATTGAATTGTGTGAAAGTATTAAACTTTCGTGACGAAACTAACGGAATAGTTAATGCGATTTCGAAAGCCATTATTATTGCGTCAGTGTATTGTGCTATTTTTAAACTACAAAATATTGTGTAAGAGCGGGACCAGAATAATATCAACGATGACTAACGTTCAGATATTATAAACGTATTTATTTATATTTTAATTCAAAAAATTTGGTATTCGTAAAACGTTTTGTCCCGTTTGAATCCAATTTTATGTAAACAAAAAAATAAATAAATAAACATATATTATACTATCATAATATTATGAATTTTATGGTAATAAAAATCGCTGTATAGCAGCAGTGCAGTACTCGCGTTTACATACGAAATCGGTTTTGAGTTTCTATACGAAGTTATTTTTGAAAAATTAATCGAGTATATTCGACATAATTTCATGTCATACCACATTGTGTTGTGTTTGTCTTACACATACGTAATGTTACGAATTTACACACCGGATTCTTACTAAAGCTCATTTTTAATAAATAGCATTAGAACCGATTTACATATCATAACATTTATAGAGGAAAACATTGACTGTGTACTTCAACAAAGATTTTTTTTTATATTTTTATTTAACTATAAATACTTGAATAATTTAAATTTTGAAATTCAAATAACTCGTTTAAAATAAATTTATTTATTGATAAAAACTCTTCACTCGAAAACAGTTCATATTATCTCCACGACAATTTTTCTCTAGGTTTCCTTTAATTTCCACTATAAATGGACGGTAGTAAAAATCCTGTACATGGATTTGTCGATAGAATAAAAACAAAACAGTAAAAAAAAAAAAACAAAATTTATATATTTAATTAGACATCAGTTCTGATTAAAAATCTGAACCGTTAACAATCATAATTAAAACTAGCTATATTTATCCAAGGACGCTAGTTTTGTTTTTATACTAAACCATATTTTTTTAATCTATACGTTGATATGTACACATATTTATTCGTATGACAAAATTTTTATTTGATATAAAGTATTCGAAATTCAACAAAAAAATTTCATTTATTATATTTTACCATTGATTATAGAACATGCAATTTGCTATTCTGTGATCAATGATATTACTATACTTTCCTACAAACGCTTTGATTTATATGCCCTGTATTTAATTTATTTACCTAAAATGTATTAATTGCATGATATAAATATATTGTGTATTTAACCAGGGCGACTAGTAAGTTAGATTATTTATATAAATTTTAAATAGAAAATTAGAACTAATGTCTAATAAAATATGACATAATAGCAAAATATAAAAATTTGGATTTTATCTTCATAGTTTTTTTTCCTTCCCTTTTTATGTTTTGGTTTTTATGTTATTCCTTGATTCTTAATTTTTATGTTACACGTGTGTAAGACATAGACGACATATGTTTGTACGACGTCTTCTTATGACTTGATCTGCTACATAGAAACCAAACAATAACATTGATGGGTTGCTATATAATGTATATTATTTCTTCGCTCAAAAATCAAAAATCCACGCAATCCGGACGTATAAAACAATTATAGTATATACGTAATATATGATGTAAGATATGACGGGGGTGGTTTGTTTTTATAGCATCGATCTAATACGGTCGTAATCTTTTATACACCCCATTCGGCTGCTTCGCGCTCGACGAATACAGCGAAATGGTCGAGATTGGAATTGCGTTTTTATTTATTTTTGTCACTGCAGTGCTCGAATAAGTCCCCAGTAAATCCGAGGATTTATAATGTCGTAATATCGGTTATGTTATCGTTGTACACAGGTTTCCAACGTATTTACGCCGATCAGGATATACTTCGGAGTGATTGGTTCGTTTCTGGTGTTCCTGTTGTCCGATTACTTGCGATACAAGCCGGTGATGGTATTCAACGGTGTGCTGGGTATGGTGGCATACATCAATCTGATCGATTCGCCTACCTCGTTCCAAATAATGGTAATACAGTATAGTACATTAATATGTATAATATTAAATGTCACATCGCGTATTTCGAATTTTATTACAACGAGAGGCGCATGATATAGTGTTTGAAACGAAAAATCACGGGTGGACTGGACAGACCTTAATTTTAAATTGTGTTATTATATAATAAATATAATCGATAATATTATTATAGGTATACCGACGCACCAAAATCTAAATGTGAGATACAGCCCAGTGGGAATTTTTCCACCTTCACATATACACAGTTCACTCCAACAAACAACATCTATCGGTTCACATGAAACAATATTTTGTTTTTATTCTTAAGAAATCGCGATGTACAATAATATAATATTTTAGAATACTTAATTTTCTACTAAAACCAGAGACCGGTGGTGAGGGGGTGCTATATTATCATTAGCTTATTCTTATCATTTTTTTTTTCATAATTCAACTTCGTCAACTTAGCTCATTAGGTTGTGGAATTTGTTTAATATTCGTTACTGTAGGGTATGGTACTGTAGAGTTTTAGAACATTTCCGTATATAAGACATAGCTGTGTCGCTAAGAACTCGGTCGGCCACCCACCCGAAAGCTATCAACCGCCGGACGGTGCTTGACCGCCGCACTATTTGGCGACTTTTCAGTGTGCAGACATATTCTACGCCCACCACGCGCTTAAGTTTATTACTAAAAGTTACCTAAAAGTTATAATACTAAGCCACATATACCTCCCAGTCCACCCCTGCAAGCTATAACATTGTACCATATAATCTATTGTAATACGCTTGGTATTTAGGTATATTTAAGTAGGTAATTGATTTCAATGCCGGAGTATTCGAAAAAATGTTTTCCTGAGACCTATAGCTTAGTGGTATGGAAGTTGAGGCGAGCCGTTTAATACTAAATAAAGTAACACTCTAGAGATGGACATTCGGGTGATTCGACATGACGTTAACGAAATCAATATACTCGACAATAATGCGATATTTGTTGTTGAAAAGGCTTTACAAAAGAGTCGTGCGATAGTAAGACGATTTCGGTGCATAAAAAAATACCGAAACACCCAGTCCACTGCGGTGTTATCGCCAATGCGTATTTTTTTTTTTTTATAGAATTTAATATTAAACATTAAGTTTGCCGATTTTATGCATAACATGTGCTTCTCTAGTAGTCTAGTGGGATGTATTATATTATACCTTCCTATACGGTTTCGTGTGCGCGTGTGTCAAACAGGTAACGGAGGTCTGCTTTTCGCTGTTCGCGTGCATCGAAATGGCGTATTACGGCTACCTATACTCCAAGATCGAAGACAAAGAACATTATCAGATAGCCACGGGGTTCGCTAAATCCGGGATGCTGAGCGGCACGTGCGTGGCCGGCCTCTTGGGTCAGCTGGCGGTCTACTTCAACGATCGCAATTACTCCGTCCTGCCTTACTACAGCCTCGCCTGTACGATTTTCCTAGTGGTTTATTTATTTGTATTTTTGTATCTGACGCACAAGCGACGTCTGATTGTAGATCTGGCCCGAGGGAAAAATAATCCTACGAACACATATTTTCAGAATACGTATGTATCGTGATATCATCCAGGAAAACGCATAAAATGTTTAGACCGAAAATATAATGTCTACATCGTGCATTTTATCTATTTTCAACCTTAATTTCTAAAACACATTACCGCTAATAATAAAAAACACACACACACACACATACACTTATATTATTATTACAATATACTCATCAGTGGCGTAACTACAGGGGGCAATGTGGATGATATATCATATTATCGCCCTCACAATATTTTTTTTACTGTGTTAACTTGTTTTAAGTTTATTTTATTTATCATTTTAGTACAAAAATTAATTGGTACATGTCATGTAAACTTTAGATCACTTGTTTTTTATTATATAGCTTATAAACATGTCATCGCGTTATGATTCCTATGTTTAGGATTATCCAACGAATTTCGATAATATATTTATTATGATAAACATGATACATTTATGCATATTATTATAGCAAATATATATTTTGCGTACACATGAATACATTTTTATAAATATTATAAGATACAAATTCTTGTGACAAATATGAATTATAAACATATCATCCCTCCCCCTTTCCTAAACAAACACACAAAACAGTCCTAGTAACGCCACTGAATTACTTATCGACTGTGTTTCTGTTATATCATATAGTTGTATACTGATACAGACGTAATTGGTTTATTTTTTTTTTCAGTCGTGACATTCGCAACTGTATGGGCGTGCTTCTTGCCGTCCGTCGGAAACAGCAAAACGTCCATTCAGGTGGATGAAGTCGGCGGAGATGGTTTCTCAAATGCGGCCATTCAAGACCCAAGCATACCCGACTACTCATCGACCGGAAAATCCGACACGCCAAACGTGAGCACTCGATGGCATTTTCATATGGCGTCGTCTAGCCGGGGCGGTAAAGTTTTTGTCCGAAACGACCATTCTATTTTCACACAAGACCAATATCCTCCCAAAAAAATCGTTTTCTCTAGCTCACGTTTCTATAGACATTTTTTAAAATCATTGGCAAATATGTTTTATTAATTTTTTTAATTTTTATATATTCTTGCAATGATAACTACTTTAACAAACACCTCTAAATAGCAGACACTTTCAAATAGCGTACAAAATTGCAGTGATCGAAAACATCCGATATTTGAAGGTTTCATTAAATATGTAAATTAGATTTTATTAATCATTATTATACAATTAATTATTCTAATTGAACATAATAATATTATGAAAATGTATTATATATTAATTGTTAGCTAGTAAATACCTACTTATTGTTAGGAATTTATTCAAAACATAAATATATATTTTTAGAAATTTATAAAATTCATAGCTCTTATTGAGTAATTTTAAATAAAACTTTAATAGTTTAATTTTCATAGCACATAGGTACATTTAAAAAAGCTTATTCTATAATTTTAAAATTTAGAAACGTGAAGGAAAAAGTAAAAATTTTATTAAAAAAAAATAACAACTTTATACAAATATGGGCGTAAAAGTCTAATGATGTACTGTATAACCCTTATAATTTAACTCTGAAACACTTTTAAATAATATACATACTTATATGCACTTGTAATCCCAAT
The DNA here is from genome assembly GCF_020882245.1 of Rhopalosiphum padi. Lineage (NCBI taxonomy): Eukaryota > Metazoa > Arthropoda > Insecta > Hemiptera > Aphididae > Rhopalosiphum > Rhopalosiphum padi. Next base: position 38,327,018 of record NC_083597.1, read on the forward strand.
AATTAATATAGCCACGCCATCAACATATGCACTGTATGGTGTATACTGTATAACATATATCCATAAAGATACTAGAAGCAGGCCGCATGAGACAAACAAATCTAAAAATAAACTGATGAATAAAGTTTATATATCTATAACCTAAAATCGATGACTAAAAATTCCATAATTGTCCATATTTAATAAAGTCCAACTGTATTTTTATTAATACAATTATCATAATAAAATGCATTTAAATCTATTATTATATTATTACAATATCCCATATATTATAGGACTTATAGAAATTGACAGATTTAACGTTTATTTATTTTATTTGAATTTATAAAGTACAGAATAATACTTACACACTTGAATGATCGTTTATTTGCATGCGATCTATCAAAAAAAGGGATCTACTAATTAAAATATTTTGATGTATACAATTCCTACTGATCGGGCATTATGTATATTTATTTTTTTGCAGGTAGTCATAAGCAACTATAAATTATAGAAAAAAGAATTAATAATTCAGGACTATGAAATAACAAACACTTGAAAGTTGAAATAAAATATAACAATCAGGCCGCCAGGGTTAATAACCCAACATAAACACAAAATATACAAATTAAAAGTTTTTATTTGAATTCTCTGTACTTCAAATCGTATATATCGTACAAACATAGTATTTAAATTAATACATAATAAATAATAATAAAACCTTATAACACCACGTGTCCACGTTGTTTATACATTTATGCCTATAAATTTTACTATAATCTATATAACGTTGTAATAATAGTTTGACAAGTTTGAACTGCTCTACTAGGTAAAAACTAAAAATAAAATAATTTTTCTTTAAATCTCTTTTTTTTAACCATTATTATATTGTAATATTATACAATAAGTATAACGAACCTAATTTTTTTTTTTAAATTGACAATTAATAATATAGATATTATATAATAAGTATTTAGTACTTAATATTACTTAATACTTAATACTCATAATATACGACTATTTATTTATTTGTATACTTCAGGTAGTACCGTCTACGGTTTTCTTCAACCGCTTCTGCGACTTTAGACATTCGTACGCGGATCGAACGGTTTTGATGTGGTCCATTTGGTACGTCGTAGCTATGGCTGGATTCACGCAAGTATATATAATATTTTTATATTATAAATATAAATTTATAACGCTTCGTAATATATTCTTGAATTTTTTAATACTTCATATTCATGGAAAAAAATCGAATATTCATATTTAGTTTTAAAATTAAATATTATTGTATGAACTTGGTAAAAATATTGTATACACAAATACACAACATATGATACAAAATTATAATATTACATGTTTAATAAATGGTTCACGAGTTAATTTTCAAATATATTATTTTAATTACATAGTAATATATTCATTTTATATTTAAAAAAAATATTAAGAAAAAAAGATATTTTATTTAAATCGATGCGGAAAAATACATCAATGATCATACTATGCTATACAATTTCCAAACAACTAAACTATAATAATTGCATAGTTATTTTACAATCAACATAATGTATAATATGTAATATTTAATAATTACCTAAACCGTTACAATAATTATCTTTAAAATTATAGCCTATAACATTTATAGGTTTGTTTTTCAATTTGAAAAAATATGAATTTTAATTGTAGAGAATATTGAATTTTGTATAGGTAATATATATTATAATATATTTATAGGCAATAAACATATAGGTAGCATATTATAATTATACTACTTATTTAAAAAAGAAAAAGAAAATAATATTTATTTTATTGAATACTGGAGTACATTACAGTTATATAATATGTTTAACAGTTAAAAATGTTAAGTTAGTTGGTCAGTCCGACTAATCACCATAGTATAGTTATAAGTTATAACTCCATATAATTATAAAATGTATAAATAAACACTTCAAATATATTTTAATATTCATTATAATTTTAAATATGTCACACTCATAAGTCATAAACATATGCACTGAGTGTTGAAAAAGGTCGAAAACAGACATGCAATTACAAGCCTTTTGAACACGCTGTAAGATATATATTAATAGTAAAATATGTATGTACTATTAATTACTTCAATGATCGTTTTATGTAATTTTATTTTATTTTATTGCTTTTTCCGCAGACGAATTTATACGTAAATATTTTGTATACATACATCGTAGACGTATCGGACGATAAGCACGCGTTGCTGAATGGTTTGGTCGATTCTCTGGCCACTATGTGTGGTGAGTATATTGAGTATAATATATCATATTCATTTTTTTCTCATTTAATCGAAATTTTCTAAAATATATAATATAATATAGTATGATATAGCGACTAAAAAAATATGCAATGCATAACCCGGAAGTACGGTTAACGGATCGAATATTACAAATTCCTGTATCATTTGATACAGAAATTTATGTATATAATATAATTAATATAAGTATACAACGAAAAATCAATATAGATAAAAATTCGTGTAAAAAGACTATGGTGATCCCACGGATTACCTAAAATGTATAATATAAGAGGTGGATTTACTGATAGTCCTTACGTCACCCAAAATCTGAATTTTTCAAATATTTTCGTACGAACATTATTGCTGAATTCGTATAAATGAGCTCAACTCGGGGTAAAGTTATCATACCAGGGCCCAGCCCCACCCGGAGTCGTTGAACTTTCTCATTGAACGACATGTATATAGCAGGAGTTTATTATAAAAATCTATGGTCAGGAATTCACTATAGAATTGAGCACAAATTATTGGCGTGAAACAATTAAAAAATTCAAATTGAGCGGGGAGGGGGAAAAGTAACGTACGTTACGGTTAGCGTCAACAGGTTAAAAAAAAATAAGGTTCAAGATCAGTTACTGGCCAACAAATAAATAAATTCTTAAGAAAACACCGTCATGGGAGACAAAATTTAATTAATTTGCACTTGTGTACAAAATATATTATTATGTAATACACCGTTTACACACTTGTAAATATATCAATATAATAATAATAATAATTGGTCCGGCTATTCATGCCGAACTAATGATATAGTACAATTTGGCTATTATTATACAGAGCTGTAGTGGGTGGGAGTTGATAAGCTATTTTCGAACTATTTACTGTTAAACACAAACACAAATAAGGAACAGCAGGTATTATATTGGTCATAATAATAGAGCCGCTGAGCTACGCGCAATTGTTTATTGCGTTTATTTATTTATCGCATAAATTGTTAAGGGACTGTTAATGTTTAGGGGACCATTATGGCTCACAATGGTTTCACTAGATGTTTAGTGATCGTTTATGCTGCCCGGCAATAGAGTCGCATCACGGTCCAACGACCAGAATAATTAATAGTAACATTATGCACAATATGATATGTTATGGAAAACGTACAAGTATCAAAATCAATTATAGTTATGTGTGTGTTTGTGTGCACCGATCGGCACAAATATTGAAATATGTATACAGCCGCTGGTTCGTCTTCCGCTCAATTGAGACACAGAGTGATGTGATAATTGCGGAGCGTATGACATTATAAATTAATATTATTATACACAATTCGTGCACCAGTAATAACAGTATAATAGGTACATAATAACATAATAATTCACCATTATATTGTATATTAGCGTATCAAATGATAATACTTTTCTACTGTTTGACAAACAGTAGAAAAATAGAAAATGTTATTTATATATTATGTATTAATTATTTTCCCATAAATTTCTCGTAAAGAGAACTGCACATAATCGATCTGCTGGGTTATCGGTACTCTGCGAGTATAGGTACAAATGGTACAATGTAAACAACTTAAACGTAATTCAAATTTACAGAAATAGTTTATCAAAACTTTTGACAGACATCAGAAAATAAGTTTTTATGGTTTTCTACCGTGTTCTTAGAGACCTACAAAAAAACATGGAAATAGACTCACCTTTTTTAGACCTTTGGCGATCAAATGGTGAACGCATAATATTATAGTCTTTTTACACCGCGTATTTTACCCATTCGCTTTTTTATACATGCATATTATAATATGTGTACCTACTGTGTACATTGAATTACTAATTTTTACTCATATTCTCGTGTTATATTATCTATTTATTTATAGTATACAAATAGTAGTTAAATTAGTATACATTTTATACCTATAAATCTAACCTTCCAATATGCACCGTTGCCGGACCCGACCCTTTAGCGTCATCTCTCTCTGGACAGGAAACTGTCTGATGAAAGACCACTCCTCCCCTCAAAAAATTAGAAATGTCAGAAATCTATACGTTTGTCCATATTAAAGATCATGTCAAACAGAAATTAATTAATATACTAATGATATTATATTGTGTACACGCATATATAGCTGCGATTAGTGCTTATCAAATCGGCAAGGTGAACGTGAACTGGAGTCATCACGGATTCACATTCTTGACTTTCAGTTCTCTGGTGCTTGCGCTGCTACTGTCCTTAGGCTACTACTCGACGAACATCCTTGTCGTGTACTTTATGTACATCTGCTTCGACACGGTAGTACAATCCGTCTTCGTCATCGCCATGTGAGTACATATTTTAAGACATTATGGGTATTATTCTGTGGAAGGCCACACTTAGGAGTGTTAAATATTCGTTGGACTGCGCCAAACCGTCTCAAACTCATACTATATTCATTACTCAAGCGTTTTAATTTATTTTTCCGTCTCACAGCTTCGGCCCACCGAAGTTTGTAACAAACAAATTTAACTACACGATGAATTAAAAATTGATACAGTCGGTCAACTGGTTAAAAAAAATGCAATAAAAAAAATTTCACTCAAAATTTTAATACCACCCAAATCCTCTCATTTCCTACTTATCCTTGCACACTCCCCTGACAACTCATCTCGTCATCTCAAAAGACGCGGGCGCCGTGATTTCTTAATTTAAATTAATTAAATCAAATTCTGAAAGGTTCTAATGACGGATAATCTCTCTCGTCAAATTAATCTAAATGACATGTGTGTACATATCTTCAAATTTACATATTGTATTATTACTTATTATTTATTATTTATAACAGTTTAACATTTCTTTATTTATAATGTACTATGTACTATTTATCACTGTTATCGTATACGAGTTTACCCGCTTTTCATTTTAGGTCACAAATTGCCAAACAACTAAAACACGATTTCTATACCTCAGTGTTGGGATTCAACGCTTTCTTGGGCATCGTTTTGTCCACATGCTTGTCGTCACTCCTTGTGCGCATCGGGACGTCCCTGCCAGTTCGGGTGAGATGTTATTTGATATTGACATTTTTGCATACACGTATATATGTATATTATATTATACACATGGGATAAAATAACTTTATGTATATAAAGCTCGTATATTGTGAAAGTAGATGGATATTTTGTATTATTTTTTTTGTCCATATATTTTGTACACGTAGTGAATAAACAATATCATACCAGATAAAATAGTTGTCTTATTATTATAATGTCATTGTGATCTATACAATACATTTCATAACAATCGCCATTGATATACCTATATTCTACTTCTTCTCATATATTCTTATACGATACCGTGTACAAGATATGTTTGTATTTTTATTTATAAAAATAACTTGCGGCAATTTAAACTCAAAGTATATTATTTATAAATATTAAATATAATTATATAATGTAGATCAGGCACGTGTGCAGAATTTCTTCATGTATGATATTAATGGTATTATGAAAGAAAAAAAATAGTATAAAAAGAAAAGTATTATATTTTTACTAATTTTTCAAGTATATAATTATACATAATTTGTATATTTCAATTATAGTTTTTTGATCACACATTCACATAATTCTTATAGGAGTAAATTTCCTTTTAATTCGATAAAATACGTATAGCTGTTAATTACCTATATGCAAAAAAGACAACGGGAGATAGGTGATTGTAACCCCCAACTACCTCCTTACTCGCGGGCTTTATGTAAGTCCATAACAATATAACATTCAAGTTTAAATAGGATAAATATAAGTGCATTGTGACAAGCACAGTTGAATAAAACAGTTTATTTAAGACATTTCAAATTATTTATTTTAATCGAGTCAAGTCAACGACGCATACCGACTTTTTACTTCAAACAGTTAGTAACGATTAACGCCCACACTGACATATTGACTTAATTATATCAAATATTGTTTTTTCACGTTGTAAATTAATTCCATAAACGATTTGCATGTTTCAGTTTTTGGTGTACAGCTGTACGTTCATTATCCTCGGAGTCGTGTACGGGTGCGCTGCGGTCATTCTCACCGCGAAAGACAAGGCCTCGGCTCAACGTTATTACAGTCGGCTGCCTTGACAGTATTAATTGGGTGAGCACAATCGCATATAAACAATACTATCCATCATCGGCGACACTCCAAACTACAACGACAAAACGTGGCACTAATGATTTATTTATTTATTCATTAGTTAATTGTAATAAATATTAAACACGAATACAAAGGCTATGATGTTGGACTAGGTGTTTACCATGCGTAATAACTAGTAATTATTCTTCCTCTTGATTCCTAGAATGAAAATCGTCCATTATTTACTTTTATTTCTGTTAATTAACGACTTTTAGAGGTTACCCAATAAATATTTTAGTATAGTTTGACGTTAATTACTTATATTATTGTGGACAGTATGGGCAGAGTTAATTACAAAAGTTTATTTATCTGCGAATTGCTTTCAATCGAACGAAATGTCATTTTTTAAATGTCATCTACTCGTACATAGCAGCCATATCTTAGAGTTCAAATAAAAAAAACTGAATATTAAAACACCGTTACATAATATTATGATTTATAACCTTCGTGTTATGCGGTCATACAGTGACGTGTGTGTGTATATTACAATTATATGTATATCTGCATGCAGGGCGCCAACGTTTGTTTTTCGAAAATAATATTTTCTCTTCGAAGACCTCACAAATTACAACGTTTTGTGACGCGTGATGTCCGGTATAGATAGGTGTGTATATCACTTTGAGACCACGAGAATACTTTATTTATATTTAAATTAATTTAATTATAATAACACGTGTAACAGTATTATTTTCCTATAGGAGCATAACTTTGTGTCTTTAGTCCCCACGGACCCGCCTATCGCCCAAATTCAACTCCAATCTACATAATTTAATGACGCATTATAGTGTTGTAATAATTATGCGAAAGCGCTAACAGTGCAGCTTTGACAAAAGTATGAACATAACATATATACCATACATAAACATCACATGCAGTCGTGTAACGTAATAAATAATAATATGTGTATCAAAAGATGAATGTTATTGGTCGGTAGGTTTTATTTCTCCGACAGCCCGCGTGTATATAGTTACAACAGCCAAACCGTTTGACTTTATGATGTAATATTAAAATACATGTTACGGGTGAAAACTCCAAAATCCAATATCGCAGCGTACACGATGATCGAAATGTGTAATGTGTGTGTGTGTGTGGAACTGTTCAATCGAAAATGCGAGTGGGAAGCAGGAAGCTATAATGACGCGTAGGTACTTATTTGATATTTCGTTTTCGATTTGTCGGACGCGCGGGTGCAATACGGATAAAAGTTAGTACGACTAGAGGTTTATTAGTATATAATACGTGAAGACCCGGTGAGACTGTAGTCAGGCGTTGTTTGGTGTGTGTGTGTGTGTGTGTGTGTGTGTGTGTGTGTGTGTGTGTACAGATACTGCGGCTATACTGTTACTCGTATTTCACGCGGACGGAATATCTAATGCAATGTGTATAATATAAAACACGATTACGACGACTTCAATGAATAATATATAATACCATGATGGTTATATATATATACAGCATAAACACACAATAATATTATCAATAATATTCAAAATCACGATGGACATTATTCACGGCGGAGACGACTGTTTATATATTATATTATATTATATAATGAGTTTTCCTACAACTCACTCTCGCCGTGATTCTCTTCGCAAACATGCGAAGTATAGACTCCGGTATTTACTATTTGCTTAATATTATTGTTTACCATATTTTGTTTATTCGTTCCTGCGTAAAAATATTAATATGTGTAATAAAAAAGTAGTTTATATACATCAAACAAACAAGCGCACTTTTTAATAAACGACAATTTATTCTTTCAATAAAATATAAAGGTTCGTCATATTTGGAGAACGACGACAAATACGGTGTAGGGCAAACCTGATACTTTTCATTCAATATATATATGTATATATATATATAGTTATATCAACATCAATATGACATCCATTGTATTTATATAATATGATATTAAATGTACCTCTATTGACTATTCCTTTATTTGGTAAATTTACTTAAAATTCATAACCATATAGTCAGCGTATTAATATGATGTTCAATATCAATATAATATGATTGAAGATATTAAACTGAAAATGCGTACATATTTTGTTCTCACAACAAAACACCAATCTGCAATGTGAAAAATGAAAAAAAAAAAAAAACTACCAAATTTGAATTAAAATATGAACTTTGAACATATTATGCATGCAAATTATTCATTAACTTTAAGTTATACAATACAAAATATCAGGCCTTTTTCTCTGACAAAAAATGCAATAATAAAATCACAATTTATAATTGTTTACTAGTATACAATTTTTAAGTAACTTTTGACAGATAAATATATTACGTTATTCTTATAGTCTATATTTCATGTGTTGTAAATTTGTAATAATTAATCATATACGTAATGATACATTTTATGTAAACAATAGTATTCTGTACTTTATATAGGCTACGCCCCATTCTATTATACAATAAATAAATTAGCCCATCTTATTGGGAATACATTTGTTATTTTGATTGAAAGGCAATTGTGTTTTAAAATTGTTTCGGGCAAAGAAAAAAAATATAAAACTGTATTTTTATTAATAGCTAGTGAATGATCATGCTGTAGGTATTTTTTAGGTATAAATTAGTAAAAGTCCATGCTTGTGTAACACCTCTTTAAAAATGTTTACTTTTTGAAAAATATTTACCATGAAAAACATTTTTAGCCGGTGGTTACTTAAGTGCTTTTCCTTGATAATTAATGTGGGTAGTTTAAATAAATGCCAACAGGTAATATAATATATAACACTTAGACTATAAGTATGTTTTACTATATTATATAATATAGATAATAAATAGGTACTAAAATTAGTGTTCAATTTTTTTTTTTATTGCCCTTAAACTCTATTGTCGTATTAAATGTAGTCATTGGTATACTATATGTCTATAAATGATTAAAATATTATAAATATTTCCAGTAACATATATAAATATATGCTGCGATAACTATACTGGTAGGTATATGTGGTATCAGTGGTTAGAGGCATAATATACCTAAATGTCAGTACAATATTTATTTTTTAATATATAAGCTTTACATTCATAATTTTAGACGCTAAATATAATATATATGTCGCATCCACTTGATGAAACTGTGCATTTCACGAACAGTTATGCAGTGCATGAAGTGGAAACTATTTTCCACTTGATAAAATATTTGAAAACTGTAGATATATTTTCACGAAATAAACACTAAAATTTGATATCGTGTGATTTTTTTCATACACTTAGTGATATTTAGTCTTTATTATTATAGATTTTATTTTGAAAAATTTAGAATATGTTACTATTTTAATTAAACATTTAAGTATTAAGAATTATTTTTAAACTATACACGGAGGTTAGTTAGGCGCTTAGTATTTTTATTTTTTATTTTTTAATTTAAATATTTATTTTTTCAAATAAGTACTTGAATCATGGCAACGACTATTATATTTAATTTTACTTCTGGACTTGTCTACCCCACTTGTCTATAATACGTTACTTCATTTGTTTTACTTGACAATACTATACAATTTGTGACTAATCGCATTTTACTGAAGTGAAATACACACTAGAATAGATATAGGTAAATTATATCAAAGGTTTAGGTATAGAAATAAAACAAAAAACATTACAACAAATATTAACTATTATATACCTTACCATATACCACTGTCTACTATAATTTTTTTTTTTTTTTTTTAATAAGTAATAATAATAATTAAATGATTGCAATATTAGTATATTCCAAATTTTTCAAAATAATATCTACTATAAAGACCAAATATTTTGTTTCACCTATTGGATGTCAAATGGCCACGATGAGAAAACTGCACGGTATAAAATTTTAGTATCTATTTCATGAAAATATATCTATAATTTTCAAATATTTCGTCAAGTGGAAAATATGGTTTCGGTCTCATAAACTGAGTAACTTAAAACTTTTCGTGAAATACACAATTTCATCAAGTGGATGCGACATATATTTATATTATATTCAACGTCTGAAATACCGGGTGTAAAACTCATAATATTATATATCGTGTTTTAAAGTATATGAAATATGTATATTTTTTCACAGTCATCGATACCTAACACATATACCAGTAGCAATCGCGATGAATAACCCGTTTTAATCTATCACCATCTACAAATCATCGTCATTATTATTATAGTAATATATATAAGTAATAACAACTGACAGTGTTCGAACACTATAATGAGTCAAACATATTAATTTAAAATTTACCACAAAAATCAATGTGCATAATATACTATTTTTTTGAAAAAGGAAAATTAACCACTTGTTCGCGGTATAGAAAATACATACGTAGGTATAATACCGCGACATTATCATTGGGAAACGCTCGGTAAGGCCGATCTATTGTTTAAATCATGCCTGCGTATACATACCGCCTATATCCACCTGGCACCTATTACACCTATTTCGCGGTCGTGGTTAGAACCGTGATTATAATATTATACTGCAACACAATCATATCTCTTTTTTTATCGAAATTCAATAATAATAATAATAATAACGTATAATAACGGCTCTCGTAGTCCCGTTACGATTATATAACATAATAATACAACATTTGATGACCACGATATATAGCTCCGCGGGGATGCGAATAATCACGGTAATTCTGTCCCCGGAGACACGACGCACGGTAAGTACCTATATAATATAATATATATATATATATATACCTAGCTATAATATATGTGAAATAAATATAACGTCTTACGGCTAATAATAAATATTACGAGTTGAGTCGGTTTCTCGCCCCAACTATACGCAGTTCACTCCGAACACACGATTGGTCGTCGGCTCACACACGTGTCCGAGCTAACAACACGCGTTTCGTGTTATTATATTATATAGGACATTAGTATATATGCGCCTAATTGATGTGTCGTCTTCCGGATTGCGCGTACATCGTTATAAAAGCGTCCGAAAACCGTATAATATGCTCTTGTACTGCCGAGTCATATCTTATAACTGGCAAAAGGTTACAACACGCTCATTATAGCGGGTTACCTGTCGTCTAGCCGATTACAATCGCAAAAATTATACCTGTACCGCCGCAGAGACGGATAAATTTATATAATAATAACAATAAAAATACGTCAAAAACCCGCGGTAAATCCGACGAGCGTGTAGCGCACGCGTAAAAACGGAAAATCGTAAACTTCGGAAGGCTATATAATAACGAACGTTAAAACTTATCATTTCAGTGAATTATTTTTTTCGTTTTGCGTTTTGGTATCGTTCACGCGTGGCAAATTAAGTGAATTTGTTCCGTATACGCGTTATTCGATTCCGTGTGGTCACCATACGAATAGACGATAAGTATAAAAGTACCTGTATTGTGCTACAGTAATATAATAATAATATTATATTTTAGATATGTTCGGTACTGTGGGGAAGCGATTATGCCGCGTCGGATGACCGCTCAACGAGAAAGTCATTATATTATATTATTTTATTATTCTATCTTCGCGAGCACCGAAAACTTATAATTGGACTCTCGGCTAATTGGCGGCAGTACGCATTTCTTCCCTCCGACCGCGGGTATCCCATTTAAAATACGTCGACGACGACGATGGGATATTATAAAGGTAAGGAAAGGTATAACGAACTACGGATAACTGCGCAATTCACGCCTCACGGTCAATAATAATAATGACGTGAGCAAAAAAACCACGTAGTCACAAGCGGAAATAAGCTACAAATCCCCACTCCCCCTTCAAATATAGCACTCTCAAATCGTTAGAGTATTTTCATTTTTCTACCTATGTTTATTATTTTTTTTTTTGTATGAAAAAATATCTTACAAATTTATTTTGATGTATCTACCAATTCAAACTACAATTAATAATACAAATAAGTAAAGACAATAAAGTTTTCACGTTATTAGAAAGATAAGAAAAATAATACCTACCTACCATCGATAGATAGACACGAGTAGATAGATTTTTTTAGATTTTGAACCAAAAACGTATTGTGTTATATACAATGATATACGTTTTTTCAATTAGAAAAAATGCATCGTAACTTCGAGAGAGATTTTCCTAAACAAATTTAATCTAAATTATTGCATTTTGAGTGGTCAAATTTCCCAGTACTCTGTAAAGTAATCGGAGAAATCAAATAAATTTAAATTAATTGTTTAATAACCGCGTATTATCCACTTTTTTTGAAATATATAAATTTTCTATCTCCTATAGTCTATGCGGGAGTATAAGTACTAATAAAACACATTGTTAGGCACCTAGACCATGTATGTTATCTATATTATTTTTATCAATTATCATTTAGTATTGGACATTTGCAGTCCATCAACAGTGTTCGGACATCTCACCATGGATACCTACACAAGTCCGTTTGACAACGAACATATCATATTATTCAAATGTCATTACTAATAATGCGTGCGTACATTGCAGCGTGTTGTATAAAAGTGAAAAGTACGGGGTCGCGATGAAGGCGAAGCTTGCAGGCGACGAACTATATTATACGAGTAGTGTACGACGCAAATCCTGCGCACGATTCCCACATAATATAATATCGCGTGCGTATACCAATATTACATAGTATATCCTCGACACTAGTATATATATATATACAATATATATGCATTATAACATGTTATATATATATGAATATATACAACACTATATCGCATGTGTATTATATATATATATATGATGCGTACTGTATATATTACAGGCTGCGTGTAAAACGTAATATTATATATATGTATATATATAGCTACTATGTGTACATATGGTTGTACACACACTCGATGGAGAGCGCGCGGGCGGTTCATGCGCTGTGACCTTCGACGGGCGCTCGTGACAGGATCAATAAACGACGCGCGCGAAGCTGCCGGACTTCCTTGGCGCTCTCCGTATACCCTCGTCACCCGCCGCCCACCAAGTTCGACGACTCTGTACATAAAAATATATGCACAGCTAACTCAGTGTGTGTGTGTGTGTGTGTGTGTGTGTGTGTGTGTATGCGTGTGCGAAAGACAGAGACAAAGACTTTGTCGGATAGACAGAGTGGTAAATGTTATATTAAGCTGACACGGTGTATAATGGGAGACTAAATGAGAAAAGGAAGGGGAGCACAGTACCGCTATTTTTGACCGCGTTTAAAAAGCGTTCTCTCCAATATTTTCTTCAAAAACTTTAAAGTACCACATACCCTAATAGAGCGGTCAAACACCGAATTTGAATCAAAATAATTTCCTCTATTGAATATAATTATTTTTTTTTTCAATATGTATTGCCATTTTAGTTTTATTTTATATTTTCAATTATTAATTATTTAGATTCTGTAATCTGAAGTAGTGGGTGCTAGAAGAATTTGATTGATAAAATTTTTAACGAAAATAAGAATTTCACGTGCGATTTTCTACCGTGGATTGTGATAACGTAAAATAAAGATTTAAATTTTTAAGTAATGATAATATTATCTAAGTATATAAATCACAGTAAATATTACTACCCTAAAATACACCACAATATAAATAGAGTTCTCAATTCGGTATACTAAAGAAACCATGAAAATATGTGCATGCACTTATGCGCACTTGAAATCAAAAATAGCAGTGAATGCGGATTGAAAAGTAGTTTTGAAAGATAGTGAAATGTACTCGCAAAATATTGAAATCAATGAATATATTGATTTAGAACTTACATTTAGAATATGGAAATTAAAAATTCCTAGAACTCTTCAAATAATTGGGAAAAACGGTTTTCAAAAAAATTTTATAAATTGTTTTGTTATCATTATTCGAAGATACTTGACATCTTCAACGAAAAAATGTTTATACTAGCATTTCCTATACTCTGTTCAAGCTAAAAAAACATATTCAGTGGCTGATTAATACGCATGGGCGTGACTTAACTGCATGGTAGACATAAATCCTTGCGTCAGTGGAGAGAATAAAAACAAACGGATGTTGCTTGACCTCAGAGTGAAGAAAACTGGTCGTCGCAAATTGTTACTAAAATTATTGTACTGAATAATATATACTTTGTATGATGTAAGCACATGGAACTCCTAAAAAATTGAATAGTAAATTCCCATAAAAACATTTTGCTACTGTATTACACTTAAGATAATTCCTCTAGAACAATTTCACTATCTTAAAAAAGTTAGAACCATTAATTAGCATTACCCAAATTACACCATTTGGAAGTAGTTCTTGTTACCCTTCAAAAAAGTTTGTGTTTTTAATTGCATTTATATTTATATTTCTTTATTCACATTTATTATTCAAAAAAATTCATAATAAATTACCATAATTATAGTGGAATTAAAATAATATTTATTATTGTAATAATTTGAAAATGTTTTTGTATAACGAAAGTGGTTAGTATTTTTTGTTGTGCGACTATTTGATTATAATTATTTATTGACGTTTAAATAAAAGTGTATGCATTTTATATAATGTGAACTAATGAACATAAATGCAATTTAAATTAGGAATTAACATAAATCTAATACTGATCGAATGGTTTTAGGGGAGGTAGGTATATACATTTTTTGTATGGTTAAACTTTTCTCATGTACCTATTTTGCCTATACAACACCCCGTGCAACTATTTTAGGTATATTATAATTATAATAGTAATAATAACGATCGAAGTATTATTATTTTTGTTTATTGCCACTTATTTGACGACAACAACGATGGGCGAATGTAAGTTCCTACACGAGACCAAGCAGGTAAACAATAAGATTTATATGTTAGTTCCTACACGATAAAATAAGGTACATATGTAAGTTCCTACACAGTAAAAAACAGGTACATGTGTAAGTTCCTACACAGTAAAAAACAGGTTCAAGTGTAAGTTCCTACACGGTAAAAAAAGGTACACGTGTAAGTTTCTACACTAAGTATATTATAAGTTATCAATCTAATATTAGTTATATCATATTATAATACTGTCATTCATTTTAACCCATTATTCTATATAATATATAATTCTTTATAATATTTAATAATTTTAATTATATAATAATAATTCGTCATTTATTGTAAAAAAAAAAGTAATATAAATAATGCATTCTATATAATATTTATTATTACTTATATTTTTTTTTACAATTATTATTATTTTTAAAATTATTAAATTAAATAAGATAAATTATTTTTTAGCTTATAAATTATATATTATATAGAATAAAGAATTAAAACGTATGACAGTATAAAAATATGATATAACTATTATTAGATTGATAACTTATAATATTCCTAGTGTAGGAACTTACACGTGTACTATTTTTACCGTTTAGGAACTTACACTTGTACCTGTTTTTTACTGTGTAGGAACTTACACATGTACCTGTTTTTTACTGTGTAGGAACTTACATATGTACCTTATTTTATCGTGTAGGAACTAACATATGTATCTTGTTTACATGCTAGGTCTCGTGTAGGAACTTACGATTCCCCAAACCAATAGCCACATAATAAAACATAATAGAAGTATTTATCTTCTCAAAAAGTCCGATTCGAAATACTGCGAAGAGCCGTCCTTGTACGTTGGTGCTTTCGCCCGACACGGATCCACCCGACCCACGTTTATGATGAACAAATCCGCGTCGTCTACAAGTTCACGGTCTTCAGACAATTTTTTTCGAGGCTGCTCGTCCCCAGGACGGGTGCCCTTGATCAGGTGGTCGACGAATGTGTTTTCCGGTTCGCTTTTTCTAAACGGACAATTAGCGACTGGACAATTCAGGTCGAACATGCACGGTTTTCTGCGAATAGTTTTTTTTGATCTCGACTGACTCCTACGCAACGGCTTTTTCATTGTCTCCATCTCTTTGTACAAAGCTTTTAGCTTTTCCATCATCGTCAAAATGCAGTTAGCCTGTCTCATTTCTTTGTCCCAATGCAGTTCTACATACGAAAATGTAATATATTATCTATTTAGATACAGTAGTTGATATACAAGGAGGGGACGGTGACAGTGATTTGTCCCCAAGTACAACATTTTACAATATTTCGAGGGTATTACGTCTCAATAACTTGTAGGTAAAAAAAAAATTAATAATAATAACACATCTCATATGATAAAATATTTTGAAAATAAAAGTATTCGTTTTTAACTTATATATAATGATGGGTCATGATTACCTTCCTTAGACTTTGGTCGGTTCTTTCTACAAGAAGCTTTGTGTTTGCATAATTTCTTCGGGGGCAACGGTTTTCTTTCGGGATAATTTACCGTCGACGGTTGCATGGGAACGGCTTTGTACTGATAATTGTTGCTGTCCGGAGCACGACTGAATTGAGTCACCACTAAATCCCCTTGCGAACTCAACCGGACGAAGAATTCTATGGTGCCCACAGGATTCGGACGACCCTTTTCGTACAACGGCAAGACCTGGTCGCACAAGGCACAACACACCACGGTTTTCATTTATGTACAATAATAACACAAGTATAAAAACATGTATAATAGGATCATTTCACTAGTTTTTTAAAATGTATTTTTTGTTACCCGTTTCAGTTTCCGTGACCTGTCAACCTGATTGGGGTTCAGTATAACATCAGTGAACGTCCGGTCAAACTCGAGATGCGTCTGTGCGACGTATCGCATTTGTTGTTCGCCGTCTACACGCCTATTCACGCTGATTTTCGCGCAAAAGTCACGGGCCGCCCGGCGAAGATCCGCGTTGTTGATCGGGAACAAGCATGACTTGCCGTTGGTCATCAATATCTCGCCACCGCCAACGTTACCATCAGCGCAAAAGCCACCCTCGCATACCACCAATTCAACCAGCCCTGGGAACCGGAAACACACGCACACCGGACACGTATTGTACATCTGGATTTGGTCCGTCAACGTCACGCGGTACACGATCAGCTCCAACATAAATATACTATTTCCGGTATCCGGCATGTTGTGATCGTTATGTAATGAAATTTGGTTGAGTTCTGCGGTCTCAATTCGCGTTACTAAATTTTGTTGAAATAAAATTTTTCAATTAACTATAAATTGTGTTTGTTTCAATAATCAAGATTTACGTCTTGGCAACCCACTCACTGTTTTACTCGTTGTTGACTTGACGACCTAAAATAAAGACTACACGGAGTCAAATTATTATTATATGCATTATTCTACATGATTATTTTAAACAATTATTTTTATTTATATTAACAAAAAATTATTTTAATAATAACAAATAGTCTGGTATTTTTAATAGTTGGCATGAATGGGTATTGGAAATTCCCTATAGGTTATTTAATATTATTTAGTTTATGTTATTTTAGTTAATAAGTTTAAAACAAAAATAACAAAATATAGTGCAATATTTTGACTCCGTGTAGTCTTTATTTTAGGTCGTCAAGTCAACAACGAGTAAAACAGTGAGTGGGTTGCCAAGACGTAAATCTTGATTATTGAAACAAACACAATTTATAGTTAATTGAAAAATTTTATTTCAACAAAATTTAGTAACGCGAATTGAGACCGCAGAACTCAACCAAATTTCATTACATAACGATCACAACATGCCGGATACCGGAAATAGTATATTTATGTTGGAGCTGATCGTGTACCGCGTGACGTTGACGGACCAAATCCAGATGTACAATACGTGTCCGGTGTGCGTGTGTTTCCGGTTCCCAGGGCTGGTTGAATTGGTGGTATGCGAGGGTGGCTTTTGCGCTGATGGTAACGTTGGCGGTGGCGAGATATTGATGACCAACGGCAAGTCATGCTTGTTCCCGATCAACAACGCGGATCTTCGCCGGGCGGCCCGTGACTTTTGCGCGAAAATCAGCGTGAATAGGCGTGTAGACGGCGAACAACAAATGCGATACGTCGCACAGACGCATCTCGAGTTTGACCGGACGTTCACTGATGTTATACTGAACCCCAATCAGGTTGACAGGTCACGGAAACTGAAACGGGTAACAAAAAATACATTTTAAAAAACTAGTGAAATGATCCTATTATACATGTTTTTATACTTGTGTTATTATTGTACATAAATGAAAACCGTGGTGTGTTGTGCCTTGTGCGACCAGGTCTTGCCGTTGTACGAAAAGGGTCGTCCGAATCCTGTGGGCACCATAGAATTCTTCGTCCGGTTGAGTTCGCAAGGGGATTTAGTGGTGACTCAATTCAGTCGTGCTCCGGACAGCAACAATTATCAGTACAAAGCCGTTCCCATGCAACCGTCGACGGTAAATTATCCCGAAAGAAAACCGTTGCCCCCGAAGAAATTATGCAAACACAAAGCTTCTTGTAGAAAGAACCGACCAAAGTCTAAGGAAGGTAATCATGACCCATCATTATATATAAGTTAAAAACGAATACTTTTATTTTCAAAATATTTTATCATATGAGATGTGTTATTATTATTAATTTTTTTTTTACCTACAAGTTATTGAGACGTAATACCCTCGAAATATTGTAAAATGTTGTACTTGGGGACAAATCACTGTCACCGTCCCCTCCTTGTATATCAACTACTGTATCTAAATAGATAATATATTACATTTTCGTATGTAGAACTGCATTGGGACAAAGAAATGAGACAGGCTAACTGCATTTTGACGATGATGGAAAAGCTAAAAGCTTTGTACAAAGAGATGGAGACAATGAAAAAGCCGTTGCGTAGGAGTCAGTCGAGATCAAAAAAAACTATTCGCAGAAAACCGTGCATGTTCGACCTGAATTGTCCAGTCGCTAATTGTCCGTTTAGAAAAAGCGAACCGGAAAACACATTCGTCGACCACCTGATCAAGGGCACCCGTCCTGGGGACGAGCAGCCTCGAAAAAAATTGTCTGAAGACCGTGAACTTGTAGACGACGCGGATTTGTTCATCATAAACGTGGGTCGGGTGGATCCGTGTCGGGCGAAAGCACCAACGTACAAGGACGGCTCTTCGCAGTATTTCGAATCGGACTTTTTGAGAAGATAAATACTTCTATTATGTTTTATTATGTGGCTATTGGTTTGGGGAATCGTAAGTTCCTACACGAGACCTAGCATGTAAACAAGATACATATGTTAGTTCCTACACGATAAAATAAGGTACATATGTAAGTTCCTACACAGTAAAAAACAGGTACATGTGTAAGTTCCTACACAGTAAAAAACAGGTACAAGTGTAAGTTCCTAAACGGTAAAAATAGTACACGTGTAAGTTCCTACACTAGGAATATTATAAGTTATCAATCTAATAATAGTTATATCATATTTTTATACTGTCATACGTTTTAATTCTTTATTCTATATAATATATAATTTATAAGCTAAAAAATAATTTATCTTATTTAATTTAATAATTTCAAAAATAATAATAATTGTAAAAAAAAATATAAGTAATAATAAATATTATATAGAATGCATTATTTATATTACTTTTTTTTTTACAATAAATGACGAATTATTATTATATAATTAAAATTATTAAATATTATAAAGAATTATATATTATATAGAATAATGGGTTAAAATGAATGACAGTATTATAATATGATATAACTAATATTAGATTGATAACTTATAATATACTTAGTGTAGAAACTTACACGTGTACCTTTTTTTACCGTGTAGGAACTTACACTTGAACCTGTTTTTTACTGTGTAGGAACTTACACATGTACCTGTTTTTTACTGTGTAGGAACTTACATATGTACCTTATTTTATCGTGTAGGAACTAACATATAAATCTTATTGTTTACCTGCTTGGTCTCGTGTAGGAACTTACATTCGCCCATCGTTGTTGTCGTCAAATAAGTGGCAATAAACAAAAATAATAATACTTCGATCGTTATTATTACTATTATAATTATAATATACCTAAAATAGTTGCACGGGGTGTTGTATAGGCAAAATAGGTACATGAGAAAAGTTTAACCATACAAAAAATGTATATACCTACCTCCCCTAAAACCATTCGATCAGTATTAGATTTATGTTAATTCCTAATTTAAATTGCATTTATGTTCATTAGTTCACATTATATAAAATGTATACACTTTTATTTAAACGTCAATAAATAATTATAATCAAATAGTCGCACAACAAAAAATACTAACCACTTTCGTTATACAAAAACATTTTCAAATTATTACAATAATAAATATTATTTTAATTCCACTAGAATTATGGTAATTTATTATGAATTTTTTTGAATAATAAATGTGAATAAAGAAATATAAATATAAATGCAATTAAAATATACCGAATATGATTTTTTAGCTTGAACAGAGTATAGAAAATGGTAGTACAAACATTTTTTCGTTGAATATGTCAAGTATTTTCGGATAATGATAACAAAACAATTTATAAAAAATTATTTGAAAACCGTTTTTCCCAATTATTTGAAGAGTACTAGGAATTTTTAATTTCCATATTCTAAATGTAATTTCTAAATCAATATATTCATTGATTTCAATATTTTGCGAGTACATTTCACTATCTTTCAAAACTGCTTTTCAAGCGTTCGTCTGCTGAACGAAAATTTGCTATGATCAACATAAGTAAGACAGATAATAAGAGACAACACATGCGGGTAGAACGTCCCTCTTATTGGTTTGAAATTCAAATTTGTACTAAATTTACATAATTTTAAACATGGAATACAATTTTTAAGTATGTTATGATTCAAAAGTATTATTTTTGTGGATCAAAGCGTTTATTATCATGTTTTATGACTATACACAAATTACATTTTCACAACGTTTAGGTTAATATTAAGCTTTAAGCTAACACCTACAATTATACACCACGGACGTATTCACACCATTCTACGATAAGACAATATTAACTCATACTTTTGAAACAATAGACAATTATATAAACAATATAAACGTCTATAATAGTTAAATATGTATAATCTAATAATATGGCAATGTTTCGATAAAAATCAAATCAACCTACCATAACACTAAAAGTAAAATAAATTATTAATAACAATGTAAACATAATTATAGGTAATATAAAATATCTAGGCTGACAGACCGTCTCCATTCTAAACAGTTTTTGTACACAATGATGTATAAATGAATTATAATTAACACACCCATTACAGTGACCTACTGACCACTATATATACCAACTACTCTACACTTATTGTATGGCAGAGCAACATCCACTTGTCCACCTCTTATTGACATTTTTAAAATTATTATTTCATGTGAGTTTATAACCAAAATAATATATTTATGACATATGTACTTGATACTATTATATTATGGTCATGCCGTTGAGACATTTCCTGTGATTGATACGTGATGCTACACAGTGATTGTGTATAAGCATTATTCAAACACAGGTATAGTTACACATAGATGAATTTATATTTTATAACGTTTCCATAAGACATTGTTACACAATTCACTCATTCACGCGCTATACGAATACCGTATTGTATTATCCTACATAATAATATAATATGTAAATATTGGTTGCACTTTTTAGATCTGTTGGGTATACATAATGGTCTACATGTGTCCTTTTGATAAAACAAAAAAAAAATAGTTGAATTTTAATTTTTATGTGTGTTAATCACTTTATTTTAACACAAACGAGGTAAACTCCACATGATTTTATGGAAATTCAACACTGTATCAAGTATTTTTACTATTTAGTTTAATAATATGGATATCAATGATCATTATAGTAATATTATACAAACTTACAATTACAATTAAACATCGCTATGTAAGAGTCATTATTATGATTATGAATAATATAATATTATACACATACATAATATATTATAGTGTATACCGCTTGGCTAAAAACAAATATGACAAAAAAACAATTCAGGATCAGGATTAATTTTATATTCGTTAAAACACAACTTAAGTACTACTATATACACGGACAAAAAAAAAAAGAATACAAAAAAAGAAAAACATTTCGATTTTTCTTCAATTTTTATACATACGCAGATTGTATATAAATGATTAAGAAAACTACAACTTTTAAAAGTTGAAAGAGATTAATATAATATTTATGATCTATGGAACAAAAATCTTCTAATGGGGGTTGATATTTCGAGCATTTTTAATGAAATTTTACATATTCCTTTCTGAAACAAAAATAGTATAGTTTTTATTAATTTCATAGTAGTTATAATATGAGTTATATCACAATGAATGGTTAGCATTATAAAACATTATAGTTGTTTAATTTATACACAAAAATAATTTCATATTTAATTTATTTAAATTATCATTCATCCAACTGATTGTATTTTTTATTGAAAATAAATTATTATCTACATATTACTTAATACTATATAATTCAATTTATTTCATCATATTGATTATAATCAAAAAACAAATAAATCATTCCACTTCTCGCATCGAAGTATGTATATTAATAAAATCATTAATAAATTGAAAAATAAAGACTAAATCAAATGTAAAATACATTTTAAATCATAAAATATGCAATATAAAAATTAAAATATAATTATTTATTAAGTTTTTTTCACAAAACCTATTTCCAAATATGAATTTTATCAAGCAAAACATGAAACTTTAAACAAATATCTAATTAAAATATCTAGACTTAAAAATACATATTATATAATAATTCAATATGTTTCATTATATAATTATTTTAATCAAAAATTTATCATTCCACTTCTCGCATCGAAATGATTTGTTTTTAATAATCATTAACACATTAAACACAATAAAACAGTACATCCATTATTTAATTGTCAAAATATTTGTATTAATAGACTTAAAAAATTCACTTTTAAGTATTAATAAAATAAAATGTTTATTATTAAACTATTGAATAACATAAAAAATAATAACTAAGTTATTTCATTTTTTTCTAAAATTAAGATAAAGTTTGAGATAACATTTTTCCTTCGTACTAACAGATTTCATAATTTTAATTTTAATTCATTTGAATTATCATTCCACTACTTGCATCGCTGTAAGTTTTTAATCATAAATTGTCGTTTGTTTATGGAGATTAGAATATTATTATTCAATACATTTCATATTACAATTATTTTAATCAACAGTTAATCATGCCACTTCTCGCATCGAAATGTATTTTTGTTTAATAATCATTAATGAATTGAATCATAATACATTATAGTTAATCCTTTCCTGATAATTGGTTCCTTCCTCCATATTCAAGTTGTATAACCAATAATTGAATATTAATGAAAACTTTAACATCATTTAAGACATATATCTATCATGGTACCTAATTATTTAATTATCAGCTAAAAATGAAATAATAAATAAGATGTTTATTTGTTTTTTTGAAATTTTAAAATTTTTTCTACGACAATAAACAGATTTCATAAATATTATTTTAATTCATTTGAATTATCATTCCACTACTTGCATCGCTGTCAGTTTTTAATCATAAACTGTCATTTGTTTATGTATATTAAAATATTATTATTCATTACATTTCATAATACAATTATTTTAATCAACAGTTAATCATGCCACTTCTCGCATCGAAATGTATTTTTTGTTTAATAATCATTAATGAATTGAATCATAATACATTATAGTATATCCTTTCCTGATAATTGGTTCCTTCCTTCATACTCAAGTTGTATTGCCAATAATTGAATATTAATGAAAACTTTAACATCATTTAAGACATATATCTATCATGGTACCTAATTATTTAATTATCTACTAAGAAATAAAATGTTTATTTGTTTTTTTGAAATTTTACAAATGTTTCTTAGACAATAAACAGATTTCATAAATATTATTTTAATTCATTTGAATTATCATTCCACTACTTGCATCGCTGTAAGTTTTTAATCATAAACTGTCCTTTGATTATATATATTAGAATATTATTATTCAATTTTCAATACATTTCATAATACAATTATTTTAATCAACAGTTAATCATGCCACTTCTCGCATCGAAATGTATTTTTTGTTTAATAATCATTAATGTATTGAATATTATAATAAATTATGTATAACTTAAAACAGTATAGCTAATCTTTAATTACTAAAAATGTAATATTAATACATACTTTAACATTAATCATTTAATATATAAGTGAATAGTAAAATGTTTAACTATTAACTAAAATAGAAATATTAATTTAGATTTTATATTTAATTTTTTGAAATTAAGAGGGGCTTTTTTTATTTTTCTCTACTCAAACAAAATTTCATAATTTTAATTTTAATTCATTTGAATTATCATTCCACTACTTGCATCGCTGTAAGTTTTTAATCATAAATTTTCGTTTGTTTATGGATATTAGAATATTATTATTCAATACATTTCATTATACAATTATTTTAATCATCAGTTAATCATGCCACTTCTCGCATCGAAATGTATTTTTTGTTTAATAATCATTAATATATTGAGCAAACATCCAACCATTATAAAAAAATAAGTTTTAAATAACTAAAAACCGATACCTAATTGACTGATACCTTATTTATCTCATATGGTTACAATTTAAATCACATGGAATCAATCCACTTCTCGCATCAACATTGTACTTAAATCATTGATATTTTTTTTTAATTTAAAAAATACTTCAATATTATAAAAATATATTCATTCAAAAAAAACTATTGGTTAAATATTATCACATATTAAATTTTAAACACTTATTAATCAAATAGATTTCATAAAAATAACATTCTAATCATCAACTGTCAATCCACTTCTCGCATCGTTAATGAGTTTATTAATAATCATCAACCAATTCAATTTATAAATAATAACTCCAACAAAGTAATACTTATTAAATTATTTGAATTCAAATGTTTAAACTTACAAAATGTTTAATAATTTTCTAAAGAAAGTATATGATCAGGCTTTTCCCCTTTTTGATTCTTATCCCACATTGCTCTGTACAGCCTTTCTAGGCCATTTGTGTATATTGAACAATTAAACAATGGACTTTCAGACCGTGCTCGCCAGACTTCTGCTCTCATAGTTTTCAAACTGAAAAAAGTAATTATTATAAAGAAAATAATTATATAAACATTATAAAAGAATAAAAATATTTATCAAAATAACATTTAAGAATAAACACTCACTATTCCTTATCAGTTCCTAGTCTGATTGCGATGTCTTGATATTCCTCTCTAGTCCGTGCAATAAGCTCAGGACATCCAAGTGTTGCCAGTTGTGACGCAGCTACTCTGGATGCTAATGTCTCTCCTATAGATTTAAAATTATTAAAATGTATAAAAAAAAAAAAAATTATAAATGATCATGTATATTACCTGGCAAGGTAACAACGGGTGTGCCTGTCCATAGTACGTCCATACTGGTAGTATGACCATTACAAAGGGGTGTATCTAAGCATACATCAGCTAACTGTCCCCTACGTACATGTTCTTCTTTTGCAGCAACATTACTGAACAATATACGGCCCGGTTCAATGCCCAGACTGGCAGCTGTGCTCTGAATATGGGTTTCACCAACTGCCGGGAAACGCAGCAACCATAATACAGAATTGGGTACAGCTTTTAAGATCTAAACACAAACAATTTTAAAATACAGAACTAAGTACTAAGGGTAAAAATAAAAATAAGTAAATATCCTCCTTACATTAACCCACATAAGAAGAGTGTTTGGATCTATTTTGTATAATTGATTAAAATTGCAATAGACCACAGCGTCTTCAGGCAAACAATACTGCTGGCGTGTAGTAATAACAATATTTTGTGGTACTTCTTCTCCTGTGGCTGCTTTGTTATTGCCATTGTTAGTTGCTAATCCATTTTGTAATACAACTCCATTTACTGAAGTTTGAGCTTGTCCAGAAGCAATCATAGTCTAATAACAAAACATATATTATAGTTAAGTAAAATATTTCAATTGCTTTTTAAATTTAAATTACTTCAATAGGTGTAGTAGTTGGCAATTCAGCTATTTTAAAATTAACCTCAACAGGTCTAGTCAATTTTGAATCAGTGATTTCAGACATGATCACTTGTTTTATTTCTGTTACATTAGTATTTTCAATAATTGGCGATAAATCTGCAGCATTTATAACAGCCACATTGTCAGCCATGTCTTTTCTACAGGTAACTTTATCACATAAAATAATTCGCTCACTCAAGTGAGGGAACATTTGTTTGTGATCACCGACAAAATATGTATGTGGCATATAAGCCAATTTTTCACTGTACTGAGATGCGAGTTCAATAGGTGATGTAACCATATCAGTAATTAAGTAATCCATAAAGGGAGCTCCACTCGTACCTGGATATCCAAGCCACATGACCTAAAAATTAATTTAATATTATAGTGATACAATTTAATTTAATAACCCTAATAAATATAAATCAATTTACTTGAATTGGAGCAGGACGCAGTGCAAATATTTCATTTCTTGCACCTTTTGTGTATCCATTCATATTCACTAAAATGTGAATACCATCACTATTTATCTTATCAGCAGCTTTTCCATTACAAGGTATCTATAATAGACAAATATGGTAATATATATAAACATGGAACATTATTAAGTTTACAAAATATAAATGTACTTTAATAGAGGATTTTAATTCTTACATTTGATAAATCAATAAAATGCTCTGCTTCTCTAGCGATTTTTGATCTGAAGGTAGTAGTATCATCTGTTGATAAAGCATAACAGAATATTTCAACTTTATCTTTGTTATGAAGACCTGGTATAGATTGCATTAAATGTGAAGTAGGGTGATTTCCAAAATCTGATGACACATATCCAATACGTAAGCGATTGCCAGGAGCCAATTCTTTGGTATAATTGTATGGAGGTTTGTGCAAGACTTGAATTTTTTCTAAACACAGGGCAGCATGTCTTCCAGCAATTGATTTACGAAAGTTGTGAGATAATGGATACAGCATAGAATGATGAGGATGGACAGAAGGCAAACGGTTTTTTTCTAATTGTTCAGCAACGATGCTAACCAATTTCTTCATACGAGCTTCATAATCAGTCCAATCACATACAATTTGTAAGCAATGAGCAAGATTACAATATGCATCGGGAAAGTCTGGTTTTAGCCTCAAAGCAGTTCTATAGGAGGCAATAGCTTCTGGTATATTTCCAGAATCCTTGTGAATAGAAGCCAAATTACTGTGAGCATCAGCAAAAGCAGGGTTAATCTGTATAGCTCTTGAATAACATTGTAGAGCATTCTGAATATCTTGCATTTCTTTGAGAGTGTTTCCCATATTTGAGTAGGCATCTGCAAACGTAGGCTGAATACGAATGGCTTCTTGATAGTGGTTTAAGGCTTCGGTTAATTTTCCTTGTTGTTGAAGAACAGAAGCTAAATTGGAATGAGCAGCAGCAAACTCGGGAAAAACTTCCAGAGCTTTCAAATAGAGCCGAGTTGCCTCTTCTATGTAACCTTGTTCTCGTTTTATATTGGCCAAATTGTTCAGAGAATCTGCGTGTGTTGGACATAGCTTCAAAGCTGTATTGTAGCATTCTTCAGCATCAACAACCTACAATAAATAACATAATAATCAAGCCACTGTAAAACTTAGAAAAAAAATTTATAACATACCTGTCCTTTTTCTTTTAAAGCATTAGCCAAATTACAATAGGCATCGGGAAAGTTGGGTTGCAGCTCTATAGCACGGCGATATGTATCAATAGCTAGATCAATAAGTCTAAAGAATAATAAAAAAAAAAATGTTATTTTTAAGAAATAAACAAATTTTTAGTTTACTCACCCTTGTTCATAATAAACACAAGCCAAATTTCCATGCACAACAGCGTTGTTTGGGCTCAATGCCAGTGCCCGAAGATAAGCAGATACAGACCTGAAACCAAGTTCTATAATTATAATCAGAATCTTTAAGTAGATGAAGCAGTTGCTTCCAAAGATATTTCAATATAATTTAATCACAAGTGATTAGTTTAATATTCAATAAATTGTCAATAATTTTGGTAGTTATTTTCAAAATAAAATTTTACCCATGTAATATAATACATAATGCATACATACATACATACATACATACATATATATATATATATATATATACATAGAAAAAAATATATTAACACTGCAAAAAGTAAGAATACTAGATACAAAAACCCATGAATCCACAAAGTGAATATTACAAATGTAATATACAATAAAGAATTCGTATACGCTCACAAGAAACCGTATATATATATATAATATTGACGTTAGTATAAATTAAATCAAATTCTCAACTGAAAACATACACAAAAATACTTTTATCTTGATAAATCTGCTACTAGAGTTCTATTTTTCTCTGAAAATCATAAATCATTCATACCAAAAGATATCAATTTCGCGATAAGACAATGACAAAAAAAAAAAATTATGATTTTAAAATAGGAAGAAAAATAAAAACTAATAACGTCGAACACACGCACTTCGATTGTTAGCAAAACGGTTTGAAACAAGACTTAGACAAGTGCTGCTTATATAGACTATAAGTAAGTCGTAAGTCACAATAATCTTTAATACATCGCATGTTCCTACTATTCACTTGATTGTTTTGTTATATATGTGCTCATCTGTAAGCACTATACGTATTACCTCCGGAGAGGTTTTAAACAATGTAAACATACTCGCACACCAGTTTACCCTGTCAACAGTCAACATATGTGTACAGTCCGTATCATACGGAACGCTCCATTTCATTATTGCAATCACATACAAATTGTCTTCATTGATTTTAAATTTTTAATGATTTATTAATATTTTAACTAACTGTGAATAATACTATTATATTTAAAAATATAAGGATTAAATGCTACCTACTCTAAAAACGTTAACATATAATATTATATGTTTAAATAGTTTTTTTTTCGTATTTTAGGTATATGTTTAGAGGTTAGATGAACGAAGCAGTAAAGTTTCATCTGTAGTCTATACACTACTCTACTTATCTATACATATAAAGTACAATAAAATAATTTTTGCTTCAGATTATGAAAACTAAAATTTAGGTTATGAAAAAATAATTAATTTAAAAAAAAAATCATATCATTAAAAACAAGATTTGTTAGTATTTAATTCGTATAGGTGATAAAAGCACTTGTTATCCAAACCAAGGTAAAAATGTAGTTTTTTGTTTTATAAAACAAAAATTTTCCGGAGATAATGTATACCATAACATACAAAAGCGGTCGCTCAAATCGATCGCTCCGTATACAAACACCACGTGCATACCGAAATATACCGAATATTATGTTGATTAACGTAGTATATTAATCCTGTATAGTTTTGCGACGTCACGCGAAGTTTAATTTGCTCGGCCTAGAAAGACGACGATGGTGCCCCGTCACCCTGCATACAAAAGCCACTGCGTTTAATGTAGCCGAACGACAACGATTTCGTATACAATATAGTTGACGGGCCAAATAGGGACGGAATATTGTTGTCGGTGTGTAATAATAATATTGTATACTGTGCATTTATGCGTGTGAGTCTCGATTGTCAGGAACAGAATTCCCAGCAGTCGTGCACACGCTGCTGTAATATAGGTCTATATAGGTTATATTATAGTCTTTCGAGAGGGTCGATATTGCCCCGCCGAAGACAACACGACAACAACGCGAATTTAATTTCATCCGATCACATGATATAAAATCGATAAATACATCGGAAGACGAAACGTCGAGAAGTTAAACACGCGTAGTGTCACGAACGAAACTACTTTTAACGGCAGCAGCGTTAAATAAGTCAAAAAAATAAAAAATAAATAAAAAATCGGTTTAGTAAAATTATAACCAAAAATCTTTTTACGTTATTATACCAATTTTTTTTTTTAAATTATGCCGTTCCCGAAAATCGGATTCATTATAATTTATAGTATTTTATATTAAAATATTATTTGAAATCGTTTTTATTATAATTTGCTTTGTGTTTGCATCTAACTTCATAAATTCCATTAAGTTTAAAGCAAATGGGTCGGAGCTCGGAATAAAATTATAGACAATCTGTATCTTTATAATATGTATAATATTATTAGCAGTATCATAGTTTATACTATACATATTTTTCACAGAATAATATTATATTTACCACACCTAAATAAAATTTATTAGATCTTTGAGATGAAATTAATTGAATTAGTAAAACTTGTAGAATTAATATATACAGGTAATACAGTCTACTTGGAAGTATGGTTTATTGAGAGTAACAAACATTTATTACGCATTAGTAATTATTAATTATAACATTATAATTATACTTAGATTATCTGCCGATTTGTTTTTTACATAGCACAATTTTAAGTTATAAATTAATATTTTAAGACAACAATTAGTATGACTTTGGTGACACAAAGTAGATAAATAAACATTATAAAAAAATAATATTCGACAAGACTATACATCAATATCAAATTTCAATAGTATTATTTTATTAGCTATTCGTTTTTTGTTATAGTAATAATTATATACAATAAGATTTTGCAGAATTGATGATGTTAATGAATAACGATATTCAATCGAAGTATATTTTAGGTTTAAATTAAACACAATTGTTAATACACCATTAACCAAGTACTAAAAATCATAAAATTAAATTTATTAATCAATTATGATTTATAAAATAAAATTTAATTTTTTTAATACCTAAATTTAAATAAATTTACTTTTTTATATTTTGTAATTTAATAATTATTTAATTCTTGGTAATTTTATCCTGATAACATTTAAATCATATTTCCACATTTAACTTTATTGTGTTTTTTTTTTATTTTTTAAAGTAATTGATCGATATTTAGCTTATGATTGACACTATATACAGAACTGTCTTTTTTAATTTATTTTTTAGTATTTGCTTTATATGTTTTTAATGTATTTGATATATTTTTCGCATTCAAAGTTTCAAAAAGTATTTGTTTAACATAATACTAGAACTAAATGTCTAAATAAAAATGTTTAGTATTTTATTTACTTTATATTTGCTTACTCACATAGAATCTAACGACTGTGGTGGTACACAACACAAATAAAACATTTAACATAATATAAACACTGTGTATAATTTTTAAATAAGGAGAAATAAATTATAAAGTAATAATAATAAATATTATACAACTTTAAACTACTAAATAAATAAACACAAAATGTATTTATAATATTGCTTACAAATTATTATAGAAAAATCGCATAAAATATATTAATATTTTAAAAGTTCAATTTTAATTAATACGAACAACGTTAAAAACAATAATTACTATGAAATCAACGGTCAAATAACTGCAGAATTAATAAATACTAATAAAATGTCTTATATTAAACACCAAACAGATATAACAAATGCTTTAAACTATATATTATATTGATTTCCGTAAACACATGTTTCGAAAATTAAATAGTTATATTAGTATTATTATATTATTTAGTATAACTGTATTATATAATTGAAATGTTTTAGTTCAATAAACACGCAATAATCGAACAACACGAACAATTTAATGATAACGTTACGGATTTGTGAATATTTAAGTTAGTGTATACATGAAAATCTATCGATTGTATACTGTTATTTAGGTACAATTATGTTTTGGATAAAATTTTGATCTTAAAAAAAAATAAAAATATAAAATGATGTACCCGATATCATAAATGTTGAAACTTTTAAATATATTATACAAAGAATGGAAAACGGAAGAAAATAATAAAAAAAAGTCCTAAGTAAAGAAACTGTCAGTTTTCTACAACATTATTTGATACAAAATATTATTCAGTATTCATGAGCCGGTGTTTAGTTAGGTTTAGGTATATTAATACCTACTAGTAAACTATATTTTATTGTCAAAAGAAAATACCTCGAAAAAATCGAATTTTAGTTACAAAATGTAAAACTTTATGTATAATAACACAATGGCAATGAGAATAGAAATAAAAATATGACTTGATGTCAATATTGTATTAATAATAAAAAACTTCATCTTCGTAATCGTATATTGTTTATAGAATATAACTTATAAACTACTTAGCACAAGTTATATGGTTTATAGTTTATATATTATACTAGACAATGATATTATAGTATCACATAATATATTATGAATACATACAAATTAAAATAATAGTATTATGGGCCTTATTCTAAGGAGGTTTCTCTATTGCTCAATTAAATAGAATATTGAATAGTGATAGTATAATATACTAGAACTAGATGATTTTTAAAATTAACAAATTTATATTTATTAATATTGTTATATAGAATGATGTTATACCTTAAGTTAGTTACAATATATACGATTAAAATCAATAAGAATTAGATCAATATATAAGATTATAATGATTATTATTTTATTCCAAGTGCTTAAATCTGTGGTTAACTGCACTTTTGACATTTGCTACTACCATGCCCATTAGAATAATACGGATGTATGGAAGAATATTACCACCTATAATAAGTATTAAGTAATAATATACGCAATAATAGCACTGCGGTGTTTGTAATACTATCAAAAAAGTAGTAAGACTGTACTGCGAGTGTTAAAACATAAAATGCTTACACTTTTATAATATATTTTGTACTTGTACTTTGAGTAAAATTAGTAGAATTAAAATTTCAAATACCAATGAAAGAATTACAACAAAATTCGACAAATTTCAGTGGTCTATCAATACGAAAACTTAACAAGATTATTAATAATCAATAAATCAATAAAATGTTTTGTTGTAACACGTGGAAATAATATAATCAAAATCGTAACCTTCAGACTGCCAGAGTTTGAGAAATTATTATATGATACATATATTATTTTATTCCCTCAGGGTTTATGCAGATAGTAATATATATATTTTATTTCCATTTATAAACTGTGAATAGGAAGAAAGAAATGCGATGCATTAAACAAGTCATATTTTGCACATGACAGATAATATTTACGGACACAATACGAAATAATTGATGGATTATAATTTATAACCAATATAGTTAATGGAATTATTAAATAAATCATGAATATAAAATAGTAAAAATATTCGATTAAAAAAACTAAAATGTTATTAAAATTTCCCGAAGTTAACAACCTTGTTTGTTAAAAATTGGAATAAATAATCTAAAATAAAAGCTATAAGAAGGAAATTTATTTAAATCATTAAAAAAACGGAACGTATGTTGTAGGATGTTAAAAATAAATACCAGTCACTTTCTTTGTCCAGATATATTATGCGAATATTAATATTTGAAAAACAATTGTAGAGAGGAGCTCATTTATAATATGACGTTAATTCTGTTTAAATTATTATTGTAGTTGTTTGAAACAGGACAAGCGTTATAATAGCTTAATACGCATTTGATGTAATCCTTTTAAGCGATATAAAGGGTAATACTATATACATTTTGTAGAACAGTTCTTCACGAATAAAAATACTTCTACAGCATACACGCAAAATGACGACATAACCTTGGCCGGACTCTAGTACACATTGCTATTCAGTATTCTTATTTCTTATAATATTATATACTCGTAGGTACATCGTCAAAAGAGAGGAATAACATTTTCCAAAAAGTTTATATTTAGATAAAACCCTGGCGCGTGTCCAGGCAGTTAACGAAATTCAAAACGTTACTACGGTGAGCGACTCAACTAAATTAATATTATGCTTATTTTACGTATGTATATATAATTATAAATTTATGGTTTTGAAAACTTTTGATCCTGTACAAGTCATGAATAAAACAGTAAACAAGAACACGCCGCCGCTACTTTCTATTTAAAGTTTTAATCTATTAATCGGAAGTTACACACGAAATCCCACCGCCACCACACCAAGCTGTACACAACAGCGCTACGCGCGGGGGTATATATCAAGGTTCGTGAAATTCCTCTGGAGATATTAATAAATGAATTTTGCGAACGGAAAGTTAATATCGAAAATGATTGCTTTCATACATACATATTACATATATACACATTTTACTGCGAAAAAATAAAACATATTATAAAATAGAAACTGGCTATACGATACGAGACGTGCAATATTGTACGGAAAACGGGACGCACGTGCATGCACGCACGAAAGTTCGACAAAGATGACCACAGGCGGCGGCGGGGCTCGTTAATGTCACCGACACAACAACACAGTAGCCGCACTAGTCCTGCAGCGGGGGCTTTTCCCTGGGGACAAAAGACCAACGACGCCAAAGGTATAATAAACTGTAAATACGTGTGAATGTGTGTGTGTGTTCAAGTGTATAGGTCCTTCGCCTCTACAGTAGTGACTAGCCGAAACCCTTCAAAAATAAATCAATTCCGTTCATTCAACGGTTCAAAAAGTGACGACGGGTCGAGACGAGGAAATTAAAATCGCGATATAATTATATTTTCTCGCTGTTATTCGGTTTTTGGTTCAATTCGCCAAGCCTGGGACGGAAAAATAAAATGTGGCACCACAATAATCGTTTGGACTTCTGGTCGAAAAACGCAATGCGTACAATATTATAGATGCTTAGGGTTTTAATATTATTATCTCGTACTGCACATCTAGTCAAATAACGCCAATCTCCTCCGCCCATTCCACCCCCTTAATCCCGCCGTTCGAAACCCATCATCAAGACTTAGCTAGTCTTTTAATTACGAGTAGGGTTAAGTAATCGGGGAAGGGAGATGGAAGACAAATTCTTTTATTTTAGAAGAGATGGGTTTTTGTATTAATTCAAATCTAGTCATTTACACTTACTACGATACATAATAGGTAGTACAAAACCTAGCCCAAGTCATGGCAGCCGCCAATATCATTAACACTCAAAAGCACTATTCCGCACTCTACTACAAGTAATATTATAATAATGTAGCGATGTAAGGACAAAATATAAACAGATCAGATTTCTAAACCTAAATGGGAGTCAAAATTATACATAACTATAATATTATCACATAACCCAAACTTTTCGTCCCGGAATACAAGGTAGACACCCCACCTTATAAAATCAAATTGTATTTTATATTTTATTGTCGATTGAAAGTATACATGTATAATACTGAATAATTTGAAATACGCATGGCGGACAAAAAGGTGTTATACAAATATTTGACTATAAGGTTCTCGTCGCGAAAAAAAACGATTTTTTTTTCCTCGGCAAGAGCCCCGAACACCGGACGACCTCACCGCCCCCTCACAAAAACGTGTCACTGCAGCGGTGATTAATGTGTACGTTACATACATTATTATTATTATTATTATTATTATCATGATAACGAATAACGATGCTGTCCTGTGTACCTTTTCATCCACCGTTTAATGACGCCCAGACATCCGTCGGCCGGGGCGTCCCGGAGCGCAGCGGACAACCGCGACTCGTCATACCTCCGCTGCTCGTCGGGCGGCAGTATCGTTATGATGGTGTACACGACGATGCACTGATAGTCCATTGCGCACCACCGCGGTACGAGATTTGCCTCGCCGGCGGAGTACTACAACAACGGACATGCACCGCGGCCACGGTACCCCGACGGGATGGATGGGAGGAGGTACGGACACGCGGTCCTCGGACTACTGTATAATATATAAATATATATTACGAATTATTACGCGCGATACTCGCCAAAAACGACGGCCTTCGGTGTCTAGCGCGCGCGAAAAACGGTCGTTATAATAATGTACGCGCGCGCGGTCGCGGCCGCCGCGACCGTAAGAAAGGCACGCGGCGAACGCGACTCGCGACTGTACAGAGACGACACGGACAGACGGCGCCAACTTTGTATAATATCGTTGTATCTCTCTCTGGACGCTCCCGCACGACGAGGCATGAGCGCGAGTGCGCGCGCGACGCCGAGCAACAGGCGGCCGCGACGGTGGCGCGCCGTGCTCAGCCGTCGTCGCCATGGCGATGTCGTCGAATACACTGCATACTTGTATGTTATATACGTATAAGGAGGACGCAAAGCTCGTGCATGTCGTGTCGAAGGGTTCGTCACAGTGCTCGAGGCGGTGGACGGACGGGTACGGTTCGATCTCTGGCGGGGATTTTTTTTCTCTGCACTCGCTCACCGACCATTTCCATTCAATACATAATAATAATAATAATAATAAAAACGTATACTTTATCGTTGTCACAGCCTTCGTCGCCAATCGCTGTCTCGACGCATTATATTACGTATATATACAGAAATACAGCAGAATCCGCATTTTACACACCAATATAGAATATAAAATATAAACCACCGACGTATACCTATATAAAATTAAATTCATATTGTGATCGCGGCACACAGCCCTATCGTTTGTAAAAAAAAAAATTGCTTCGTTTTCACTATGAAGCCCGCAGTCGCTGTTGCAGGTGTAGGGTAAGGTAACCAACCTACATATTACTACACGCATATTTCATGCAATACAAGTTTACACACAACGTTTCGAATATTATGCCGTTTAAAAACAATATTATTATATAGTATTGTAATAGGACACTGTACGATCATATAATAGAAAAAATAAAACACTATAAGGTTTATTTTTTTCATAATTATTATTATATATTTATGTAAGCACAGGCTATATAGTTAAGTTATGGATTTAAAACAGAAATAATATACAGATAAATACTTTTAGAAACTAGAAATTATAAACAATTAAGACCATTGATTGTAAAGATATAATATTATAATCCATTCTATTATTTTACCAACGTCCAACACTTAAACTTAATATTATGGTATAGAATAACATATTATATCGTATAAGAGGAAGACTTACTATAAAGCACGCTTGCAGTTGTTTTAAAGATAAAAAGAAATTTCACTATCCCGAAATTACGCATTATTAAATAATCATCACACTTATAAAGTAAATAATCCCGATGTACAGGATAATTCACCAAGCATGTTCCTCCTAATTTTTCCTTATAAAATATATTTATTCAAATTCTGGTTTTTGGAGTATTTAAATATTATATTAAAAAATTTAATTTATTTTATACCATTCTAAGGAATATCCTCGGTAAATTTTATGTTTTTAATGAAAACCAACCATTTTTTACTGTAAATTGCTAAATAGATAATATTTTTGAAAATTATGATGCTATCTAAATCAAAATTCGAACAAGTAGATTTGGAGTTGTTAAATTATATATCTTATTATATATCTAATACAAATTAGTACTATATTTCAAATTATAAAATTATAATAAATCAACTATTATTTTACTATAAAATTAATACAGCTCCAATGCTATCTTCCAAACAAAGTTGAATAATTCTAAAACTATACTCATTCAAATTTCAATTTAGAATAAATTGATAATAATTACTTCAGAAATTATTGCACCAAAAATGATGGGAATGTGGATTTATTATCAAAAATATGAAATAAAAATATATTATGAAGAATAAATCGATCAACGCCTACTCTCGTTTCACACAGGTTACAAAATAAAATAATTCCATTTCGCCATATAATCTAGAATCTAGATGACGTAAGTTTTTATCATATATTCATATAATTATTCACTTTTATATCACGTATCGAAAAAAAGACTGGTGAAATCTGCAAAAGTTTAAATTACACTCTTTCAACAACAAAAAATAGTAATTAAAAAAAGGAAAAAATCTAATATTCTGTACATAATTAAGCTTTTACTGCTAGTTGATGAATTCAACAACTACTGAATCAACTTTTTATTTAAATAACAGCAAAAGAAAAACAACAAAATCTGGGCGTTCTAATTACTTTTCTACTTTTCTGATTGTTAAGTTTATTAATTATGAAAGTATAAACGCAAATAATATAATACAATCAGTTAATTTTTGAAGTACAAGGAACATAAAATATGTAACTAATGTATAAAAACAATTGTATTAGGTAGTTTTTATAAATGATTAATTTATGGGGGAGGGTAGATGTGTACTTATAGTTTCATTAATGTATCTTTTATTCTTTATATGAATAGTATTATATACAAATT
Organism: Rhopalosiphum padi; assembly: GCF_020882245.1. Classification (NCBI taxonomy): domain Eukaryota; kingdom Metazoa; phylum Arthropoda; class Insecta; order Hemiptera; family Aphididae; genus Rhopalosiphum; species Rhopalosiphum padi. The sequence goes on from NC_083597.1 coordinate 38,365,278, forward strand.
CTAAGTTATATATAAGTATATTGTAAACCATAAAATTAAGTAAAAAATAAATTTTCTAAACGCTAGATATAATACGAATAAATAGGCACATAATACTTTATGCATAACATATTAATTATAAAATGTACAATTTCCGCTAGTCGTCAGTATTAAATCAAAAACTGTAGATATATGGATAGAGCCTGTAGTTACTATAGTAACGGCCAAATGTTCAATAGGGGTTCTCAAAATACATACATTTAAAATAATATATTTACGTAAAAATAATTAGAATTTAGTTTTTCGCAACTTGATAATCACTGAAATGATGAAATTTATAACAAAATAAATAATTCTCGAGAAATAGATAAATGTTATACAATTAATATTTCTGCGAATTCTACATTGGACATTTGAGTATAAATACAAAATATAAATTAAATTTGTTTTATAAAATGAACTGAACTTCTCGTTTTTGAGTAAAATAGAAACATTTTCAATTTAATTTGTTTATCTATATTATGGTATTGAATACAATTCAAGTTAAAATTTAAAATAGATACATCTATCGTACATTCATACAAGTTCATTTACAATATACTTAATAAAAATTGTATTTATATATTGTACATATTATTTCAGTGATATTGATATATGGCAAACAAAATAAAAATGCGCCTAAATTAATTTAAGGGGGAAGGGGGAATGCGATTTTTGAAAATTTACAAGGGGACGTAGGACGATGAAAAAAGTTGGGAACCACAGTATTATTCTATTTAAAATAGTAAATAGTAATCAACACGACAGGATTAAGCATATTTTTTATCCTTGGCAAAATATAAAATTAGTGCCCTTTTATAATTCAGCTCCTTATATTTTATCACTGTTATTTAGTAATTCAGCGTCCCCTCGACCAAGACTTCCGGAGCAAGTGCCCCCCCCCAACTAGATCCCCGGCATTGGTTATACAACATAATTATGTAAAATAGACTTCTCATATCTTTGAATTCACGAGTAATACATCAAACAAGAATTTCCAGGTCTTAAATATTTTCTTAAAATTTAAATATTAGAAAATTATTTAATGCATTTTTTAACAGTAAATATATATAACATATTATATTATAAAATTAAAGTAATAAACTCCTTACCTATCAAATATCCTTGATTCTTTTAGAACATTCCCAAGATTTATGTATGCATCCAAAAAGTTAGGATCCAAAGCAACAGCTTTCTCAAAATGATGAATAGCTAACCATATTTCATTCAGAGAGTTGAATACACATCCAAGATTGCTCCAAGCAACAGCAAAGTCTGGTCTAGTTTCAATTGCTTTCAAATAACATGACTGTAAATACAAAATATAAATGGATCCCAGAGGAAATTCAAGGAAAGGAATAAAAAAAAAAAACAATTAATAATAAGCAATAGCTGTGTCTTATAGTTTAAGTGTAAACGGAAAACAGATAGAAAAAAGTGTTATGTACAAATTCCTCTCCAAAAAGTTTTTAAAAAGTTGGGAAAGCGCAGAAGAAGACATGTAATATGCCAGTCTAAACAAAGACTAAAAATTGTCTGTGAAGGCTGCTAAAATAATTTTACAAGGGAAACTTGTTTAAACAATTACAGTTTTCTTTATCTAAGAAAGGAGGCATTTATAATAATTTTAACAGCCAGCAGACAAAACGCGCAACTACGCTGCAACATAATACGACCAAAAAATATTCTGATATTTTTGAAATCGTACTATGCTTATAAAGGGACCTAAACGCGCTTAAGCCATACTTTATATTTTATATTTTAACACAATAGAAGTGTTAGGAGAGAAAATGTACACTAGCGCGCATGCTTCGTCTTTAACTTCGCATTCCTTGACACATTCCTATAAACAAAAACAAAAAATGCACTTGTTAAGAAAAAAAAATCCTAACATCTAATACATTTGCCCACTTCAATTGGAGAAAATCATGACTATTGACAACTTAATATTAAGTATACATATAGTGTACTCATCACAACATTTTTAAATATCATAATTTTCTCAAAGAAGTAATGAAGAATTATGATATTAGAACAAAAATAAAATAAATTTTTGGCCCTTTTTGTAAAAACCGGCATTGACACCGTTGACATGAACATTGTTACGAGAGTGTGAGGCGAGTGGTTACCAATAAATTTAGTACTTTTGGTGTAATTTCCCGTTTACAAAATTTGATTTTAAGAGGTGTGAATTACTTTGTACCTATTAATGTATGAGGTGGTAGCTATTCAGGAAATAGGAACACACTCGCCGTACATCCTCATCAACTAAATACACAACATTTTCGTATCATGGACCTAGATAAATTGACGGATGGTACCTGAAATTAAAAAAAAAAAATCCGAATGATATTAGTATGCACTGCTTGTTCTTAATATATATGTATAAGAAAAACTGAGTTCCTTTCACGAAAAATAATTATTAGAATTTCGAATTTAGAAAAAATATAGTTTCATTGAAATTGTTGATATGAAATTTAATTAAAATATTAAATTTAACTACAAGACTGTATTCATTCAGATGAAAAAAATTGTCTCATTACTTCTTATTGTAAAATAAATTTTAAATGTAAAATTTAAAATTGAACAACAAAAGCAGTGTTATAAATAATAAGTTTAAAGTGTTTAAACAAATAGTATAAGTATTTTAAATTTTTAATGTTTAAAATGAGTACTAAATACAGCCTTGAAAGAATACTTTCTCGATCAAAAACCCGCACTCAAATGTTTTTGAAAATGAATGGAATCTATGCATTAAATGTAATAAACTTTTTTTCACACAAACAAGAAATTAAGACTAAATAGAATTGATTTTAAGAGAATATAATTATTAGATGATAAAATTCCCAGATCGAGAAAGTGGCAAAGATTTGTTTTAATTACTTACCATCAATAATAAGGAAGGCAGGGTTGTCCATCACTTTTTGAAACCAAGAAAACAGTTTGGAAAAAAAATTAAAAGAAATTTCAGGAAAGTGGATGAAAGATGAAAAACAACGAAAGGTACATTGGTAACTTTTTGTTGTAGATCGGCGCATTGAAAACTTTTAACGAAATCTCATCAACTAGATGAATCAAAGTTATTGATATGTCTATCTATTGTAAAGACTTAAGATAACAATAAAATATGGATATTGTAAGTTCAAAATTGTTTTTATATAAAAATAACTACAATAATCTTAGTAATACTATGGATTTAGGGACGAAATATTTAGCAAACTCACATTTCTTTCGAATACTTGTATTATAAATTAATAACCAATGAAAATTTAAAATTTAATATTTAATATTTCAACAGTTATCGAATATATGATCATGTTTTTAAGTAATAATTAATAACACATCTATAATTTTTATCTGTTATCAAACCATTTCGATAATAATTTAATGATTTATTTTCTTAACTAATGTATTCATTATGTGTTATATATTTGATTGCCATTAAAAAATTGTACACTATATATTATATAATATACATGCAACAATCAATTAAAATACTATAATATATTAAAACCAATTTACTGAAATTGTGAGAAAACCTAGTCATTTAAAATTTTTAAAAAATAATAAAAAACAAACAAAATTTATAAGTGAACATATTGAATTCCACATGATCAGATTACTAAGATTACTATAGATTCGGAAATGGTTTTAAATAAATATGTAATTAAAATTATTATCAAATATTAAATTAATTAATAAATTTGATAAGTATATAAAAAAAATAATAATTCTCATTGCTTTACAATAGATTTAATGTAAATAGAAACAAACTTAGTTAGGTTAAATGCTGAGTAAAATTTACTCCATAAAAATTAAAAGACAGCTATTGGATATTCATCACCAAAAACACATAGGTTTCAATACTTAATCTGTTATTTATTTCTAATGTAAGGAATTTGAAGTTCTTTATTTAACTTTAAGTGATTACATCATTTATCGGCCATGATGAAAAATTAAATAATTACGTAGGTGTTAATTATAAATGAAACAAATACAGATTAAACATTGCAAACTAGTGCTTTATCTATATTCACAGAATACAATGAAAAAAATCAAATGCTCATGTTAAAAAAATTAATGGTTTATATAATAGTAGGTAAAAAAGGAAAATTATGAATTAAATTTATATGAAATTTCAAAAAATCTTAATTTTTTTAAACCAAACATTTAATTTCTTTCCGCGCGAAAATAAAAATATGCAAGCGCCGCGCACGTCAGTTGAATCATTATGTAGGTTTTTAAAAACCATCAAATTTAAAATTATAATAAATGACAATTATGAAAATAACTATTCATAAGATTTTACATAACTATATTAATAAAAAAAAAAAACATACATAATGATTAAAACTGAAATTCCGCAAACAACCAAAAAAAATACATTATTGTTCACGGAATAAAATTATTTTGATAATACTGAACATTTTGAACCAATCAATGAAGAATAATAAAGCCACAGCTAACAAAATTCATTCATTCTTTTGTTTCAAAAAATTCGGTCATTATTCGCGCAATAGATGAAATCCAATAGCGGTCTTGAGATGTTAAAATAAAAAAAAAACTATTATTCAGAAAAATGTATACTATTTTTTATCAGTGACCAATCTACAACAGAACACCTGAAAAATTAATTAAGCAATACAATTAGTATATGGCATTACCTTAGCCTCGTCCAATCTGCCTAATGCTTTCAACAAATTTCCAAGATCGCTCCGAACACAATACAATTCCTAAATAAATGAAATGTATTAATTATTTATTTTATACAAGAAATAAAAGTTCAAATTAAAATTAAAACTTACCGGGTTATACTGTAATGCTGTAACATATGCTTGAACTGCTTGTTCCATATCACCTGCAGCTACTAGAGCAGCAGCTAGATTTATGTAACCATCAATGAAATCTGGCTTCAAACGTACAGCATGACGATAATTATCAAGTGCATCTTGAAGTTGTCCACGTTCTTTGAAAACATTTCCTAAATTACTGTAAGCTTCAGCTAGTAATGGATTATGTTTAATAGCCATTGAAGAAAACTGAGCAGATCTAAAGGAAAATTAAAAAAATTAAAAAACAAAGTTTATATATAAATTAACAGTAAACTAACTTATCTAAACGTCTGCATTGGAAATGAATTGATGATAAAAGTAATAGTACACCAGTATTATTAGGTTCTTGACGCCAGAGCTGCATACAGTGTCTTTCGGAGCTTTCATAATCTCCAGATTGGTATTCTCTATGTGCTAATTCTAATAAACCTGTAAAAAATAAGATAATTAGATTTAAAAATTACTTTAGTAATATTCTACCTAAACATAAATTATAAATGTCATTCACTATTGAGTAATTCAAATAATAAGTAAAATATAATTACTGCATAAATTACATTCAAGTACCTAGTTGTTACTAAACATTGTATGTGAAAAATTGGGGATAATGTATGAGTTGAATAGGTTCAAGTACTTAGGATTGGTGGTTTTAAATATGAGATCAAAAATAGAAATTAAAGAAAATCATCAGATATCTTGTGTAGCAAGAGGATATTGTTAAAATTAAGATAGATTCAATAAAGCAGTTATGAAGCCTGTCATATTGTATGGATTAAAATGTTTGGCATTAGACAATAAAACAGAACAAAGATGAAAATGCTAACGTGAATGATGTGTAATGTGTAGTATGATTAATGTGAATAGAATAATAAGTTAATACATTAGGGGTAGTCTAAGAGTGGACAATGAGACCAATAAGTTGAGATATTTGGTCATGTTATGAGAAGAAATGATTCAGAGACTGTGAAAGTAGTTATGGAAATTAATGTAGAAGGAATAAAAGAAGAGGAAGAACAAAGAATCGAGGCATAGACAGAATAATGAATAACATGAAAATATATGGTATGAGTAATGAAAAGGTGCAAGGATAGAGTCATGGATAGAGAATGGTAATGAAGAACAAGGGTGGCTAACACAATATAATTAGAAGCAAAGGGTAAAAAATAAATCAGAAATCTACATTTGTTTTACTATTAATCGTACTTGAAACATTAACATGGAAGGTCTTAATCTAATTTAATCACAGTTTACTTAATTTTATTTTATTTTTAATGATAAGATGATTTCATAAACAACAACTATAAATTTATAACAAATTGTATTATTGTATCATGTCACATTTTTATTAAATTATCTAGTATCTGTTGATTCTATTGTCTATACATAATAGTATATTTAAACTAAACAAATCTCTATTATAAGCAGGCGCATAGCTAGAAATTTCTAGGGGGGGGGGGGGTGTTATTCAAAATTAATTGTAAAAATTACACACACAAAATTGATAACATGATGCATCTTTATCTTGATAAAAAAATATTAAGTATAAAATGGCTGAGGGGGGGTGTTATTACACCTGTAACACCCGCCCTGGCTACGCACCTGATTATAAGGGTACCAGGGAGGTTAGAATAAAGATAATTTGGTCTAAAGCATTTTATTGTAGGTATAAATTTAATTATGTTTACGGAAGTACCAAAGTATAAGCTGATACTAATCTTTTTTTATTACACTTCAAAATTCTAACCACTATCTTTAAATTGTAAATTTATTGGTATTGATTAATCAATAGATATCAAAAAACATAAACGAGCTTAAGTTTTTAAATAATATGTTAATGACTTTCAACAAACTTGCTGCAATAATAAAATAATTTGAATAATAAGTTGCATAATCAATAACTATATACAATTAGCTTTCACTAATAAAATAACACTGTTAACGACCAAATTGAAGTCCTAATCACAACCTTGTAACAAACTACTTACTATTTATTATATATAAATAGCCTTAATATTATTACTTTTGAAAAAATTATTGGCTATCATTTCACAATAACTAAGATTAAGATCATAAATAAATTTGTTCTTCAATACACGAGAAAAATTAAACATTAATAAGTAATAACAATGATAAATATAAATTTGGTTTAAATCATTGCCTAGATATATATCTTGTACATTTGTAAATGTTAAGGTTCTGAAACGTTAGTAGGTACTCAGTATTAAATACTTAAAATGGAATTGTGTAGATGCAGCAATAATATTATTGTGCCTTATGCACTCAGTTAGGTAAGTCAGGAATAGAGCGTAAAAAGTAAAAACGTTCATCTAAAGATCGTGAGAAACACTAATCTACGATTTCGGTCCATAACATCTGTTGCATTCGTAAACACTTTACATACTAACCGTGATTGATGTGCACCACCCTCGGATTTTTGCTGATCGGAAAAAAGCCAGGCATCAGAAACATTTTAGTTAAAACGAGTCAGCGGATATGTTTATAATAATATAATATTAAAATCAATAAAGGTAGGTGAAGTTTGAGTAGTGTAGAAGTACACCTATAGATATATCGGTATGGACGTTTACAAAAACGTCATCACGTGCGTCGAGCATAGAACACAAAAAAGTCGAGAGCGAGAGCATGTAGTTGTAACTCTTGTAAGTATGCAACGCAACTACGCGAGTGTGATCCAATGTTAGAGTCGGACGAACGTGGAGGAAAACATTTGACGAAAATACAAAAACACCTTCAACTACAATGGTATATTATTGCGATAAAAAATTATAGATTGTCGATGGTCGAAACTGATTTGATAAAAGTAAATGAACAACCTAAACAATACATTGGATGTTAGGATCGAATATCGCATGGCCAGAATAGGTACCTCTATGGCTCTACGATAAAACACTTCCGATAATATTTATTATCGACGGTTACGAACAACGGCACAAGTAGGTCTATTTCCGTCAGTCATCGCGCACACCAGCACATGCCGTGCATAGGTCTCGCGAGCTTAACACCTCTTGTTGTCGACTCCCAGTCACCGACCATTCCGTCGGTCCTTGTCTTACACGCTAACGCACTTGAATTTAGGATTAAAAATGATTCTAGTATGATATCGTAATTGTTATTCGCGCGGCATTTATCGTGGTACTCGGATATCATAATATGTAAAAAGTAACATCGATAATCGTTATAGCCTCGACACTTACCGGCCGACGCATTTTCTTCGAGTTTCAGAATGACCGTGGCTCCGGGGAGCTGATGATGCGTCTGTGACTGCATCTTGTGCTGTCTGTGCCTTGTAGTGGTACTTAGTCGTAGTCAGATCGGAGTGTAGACGATATTTTTACTATTAATTATTGTTAACGAACGTCGTCGTCGTCGCTCCGGCCAGCCGAAACGCGCGATACGTAATATCTGGACGTAAATGTAATTACAATTTACGGTGGTCACACACACACTTGAATGACGAATACAGCTCAACACTCATAATAATATAGTAGTGCATAATACACACGCGGACACACAGTACACACACACAGACACAGCGGCGAGCGCGCTCGGCAGTCGGTACCACTGTCGTTGGACTGGTGTAGCGGCGCGGTGGTGGTAACCGTCGATGCGCGCGCCGATCCGGCACACACGACGCCGTGGACGTGGAAACAAAGCGCCGTGCGGGGTAGGGGCCGATCGGTTTTCGATGGAACTGCCGGCCACGACGGTCTTCGGCGGAGGGTGCCGAAAATGAACAAATATCATTAAAAGCGTCAGCGTAATGACGTGCGCGCGCCGATCAGGACGGTTTGTTCGTTTGGCGGTGGCGAGGGGGAGCGGTGTGAACGGCGCAGCTGCTGCCGTTTGCCCGTGACTATTGTCGTCGTTCGTGAATGGGCGGCGCGGAGTGGATAATAAACAACATATGCCCTACAGCTCATGGAGCATAGTACAAGCATAAGTACTCCATAGTCCATAGCCCTACTGCTTGCAGCTGTTGCTTCGTCCGCGCTCCATCGGACCATCATTACTACCACCACACCGAGCATACCGTTGCAAACGCAGTGTCGCCCGACCGACGAACGTGAAATTCTCAGCGTGCCGATTTCGATCGATACGGAGTGGTGGCGTTTGCAGTTCAACCAAACCGCTTATTATTCGTATACATTGTTTTTGACTTTAAAATATAATCCAACATTCCAACCCTTAGTCCTTACTCCTTACCTTAGGTCCCCACATCACTATTTACCGTGGAGCAATGAATAGATCTTTTATTTTAGGTATTTGCATACCTTCTATTTCTAGCCGGGATCCTATGCCTTATGCACCGTATTCGGTGCCGTAAAAGTTGGATTAAATTACTTGATCATATTTGTGAGAAAACATACAAAAAATCCACCCCCATTATTCTCAGTAATGTTATTGTGACCATATTTAAGTGTTTTACTACTTAAAAATAAATAATTATCAAAAAAAATCGCTTTGCTTTGCCTTTTATTCATATTTATTGTGATTTAATAAAAAATAAATAATAATATAATATATTAATATAAATACTCAAAACAATTGTTTCATTTCAATTATTTACATTAAGAACAAGTTAATCTACGCAGCGCCGACGGATGGACAAGGCAGAAGGGGCAGCTGCCCAGGGCCGCGCCGTTTTAGGGAGGGTTCCGCGTCTTTCATACATAGTGGCGTGTCCAGCATAAAATAATTGGGTAGCCTAGTTTTGTTCTGTAGTGTGTAAGTGTGTTTATAACTATTAGGGAAGATTTTACCTATATCACATGGAACCAAACAGTCAAGTAAAAATTGTGTATAGGCCCGAGCCTAGTCGGCCTACCCTATATAAACACGTCGATGCTTTCATAGTATTTAAGATGATTTGTAAGCTTACAATTTTGTTTTTTAAATCAAAAATACAAATCCCGTCTGCAGTGGCAGCTTGTGGGTGCACGATCCAAAAAAATGTTTAACCAATTATTGCAATATATTATATTACGAATAAAATAAATACTTTATACAATGTCGTCATTCATCAATGTCGATAGAAAATAAAACACACAATTGTTGGTAAAAAAAACTAATTTTGATGTTAAAATTTTGAATTTTTTTTAACTTTTTGTGTAAAACTTGTACTTAGTGTACCTATAAACATTTTATACAAATTATTTATTATTTACCTATTATTTAAATTATTTATTCAATTTTTATTTTAATAAGAAAAATGTATCTATAATATAGTAGATATTAAAGATTTTAATATTTATAGTTTAATGCTTTAAAAAATAAATACATATTATAGAATTTACTTATTTACGTTTAATACTTTGTTTAATTATATACATAAAAATATATATTTTTAGGTGAGTTATGTAAAATAGAAAAAAATGTCATACGAGTAAGTATTAGTACGTGCCAAGACAATTTTTTTTGCCTTACGAAAAATGATTTTTAGGGCCCATGAAAAATATCTGCCACAGGCCCCACAAAACCTTCCGCCAGCGCTATTGATCTAAAGATTTAAGAATAATAGAATTTTCTCCGACTATTAAATATCTGTGTAAGTGTAACATATTACTTAATACTTATAATGTTTTATCAAATACATTTTGAGTATTACTTAATATAGATATATTATAATATTTTAATTCAACATTTTCTAATTGATATGAATGTTACGTCGAAATAGAGAAATGTTTAAATCCATAATACGAGGTTTTGAAATGATTATTATTTTATCATAGTAAACTATATTGTTCATTCATTATTTTAAAAACTGTTAATATGTTTTAAAAATTTATCTTTTATACAATTTAAACAATAGTTTAACAAATGTAATGTTTTAGACGTTTTAGTTCTTAAAAATATTTTATTTATTTTATTCAATAAATACCTATTGTAAGGTTCTAAATATTGGAACGGTAAAACAGCTGTAATAAGTCTAAGGGCAAGCCATATGGATCTATTTGTTACCAAATATTTCCCGCCGATAGTCCCATGGCTTTATGTCTTATGTCTTTTGTCTTTGTATTTTATTTCATGGGCGTACCTAAAATTTAGTAGGTAGTTCAGTGAGGTAGTCCCAGTGTCCTCAAAAATCAAAATTATAAAAAGTCACACATAAAAGTTTCTTTGTAGTTTGTAATATGAAATAATTCTCAAAAATCAATCGTAAACAATATATTAATATATTATAAGTTTATACCTATATTATTTAATTCTGCAGTAAATACGATTATAAGGAATATTTTATTATTGTACCTATATAATATATAATATATATATATACGATACAGCTGAATCGATAATTTAAAAATATTAATAATATATAATTACATTTTACCTAGTGTATATTTTTACACATTTTTGAATTTTAAAAATTTACCCTCTTTGAATAGCGAACGAAATTTTGATGACTGAGAATGTCCGCTATCCAGAGGTTTTACTGTATGTCTGTATTTACACAAGAATACAAAATATAAATAATTCCATGTATAGTTTAAGTGTCAATTGTCTCTAAGGGTCAGGCTAAGCGGTATTACATTAAGTAGAGTAATATTTTCTTACTTTTTACTAATGAAATATAATCGTTGATGTTATCATCTAGTATCATGTAATTTATTAACTGGGAGGGGTCTTCACAATACTCTCCATTTTCGTCTACGCCACCTAACTGCCAAAACAATGATTTAAACCCGGCTGAAAAACAAAAGAATAAACTAAATATTTCTATATTCTATAATGTTCTAACTCTAAAATTTAAAACTATATAAATATTAAAATTATTGAACATATATATACTAAGAGGTAAGACGAAACTTAATAAAGCACTTCAGCTGCAGTAATCAGTTGAAAAAAAAACATTAAAATATTTATATTGATTGTAAATTTTCTAAAAAGTTTTTTATTAACGTCTATTTTTAATTTTAAAAACAATTTAAATATAAATGATATTTTAATATTTTAATGAAATTCACTTTTTAATTATTTATTTTACAACTCAAAGAGTATTGTATATTTGTATGGTTTAAGCGTACCTACTTTAAATTATTGATTTGCTTATAAAGTTATAAATAATATTAAATATTAACATTTATATTTTTTAACATAATATTATACAATAATAGATACCTCATGAAAACTCAGAAAATGCTTTATAATTTATCAATAATAATATTTATTAATAATTAGGGATCGGATTGTGTAGCATTTGCTAATTATTATAGGATACAGATAAAAATAGCAGAGTAAGCTATAAATTTGTTTTATGCACCACGGACTCCAAATATGAAATTTTATAATGCTATTTTTCGCTAATTTGCATAATATAACGTTTATTTTGTATTTTTATTAATCTAATTTATGTTAAGTGGTATTGTGGTATGAAAATTATAAAAATGTTGTCATATATTTTAATTTTTTTTTTTTGAATACATATGAAAAATACCCACATTTTCGTTCATATTAAAGTCTATTTTTAAATAGTCTGACGTAGTGGCGTATTGGCCTATCGAACAGTAAATATTATAAATATAAGTTTTTTTTAATTATGAACAATATATTTTTATTTTTGCTTTTTTTTTATTTTATTTTTGTTTTTAGGGCATATTATAGTGTATATTTCATTTATTTTTAGTGCTATAAAATCTGAGCCTTTTTAATAATAATTGACAATAGTTTTGTATTATACATTTATACATAATCATGATATTTTATAGTTTTATACACATAAAAATATCAAATATTAAATGTTTTTAAGAAATTATTATTTTTTTATAATTAAGTGTTACCTAATACTTTTAAATTCACAATTTTATTTAGATCAATATTTATAATAGGTATAATTCAAAATTCGATAGTTGTAAAAATTATATATAATATAGATATAATGAAAGACCTAACAAAATGTTTATTATAGTTGTTATTGTTTTACATTAATGTGATACCTACAAACTGCTATTATTGTTTTTTTATTTGCTAAACATTTAAGTTGAATATATTATACACTCATTACACTTACCTCTTTTTGAATTATAATGCACATTTAGTATATGTTGATATGCATTACTGCAGTTATATGAATTTACCGAAATTGTTATATATTGAAAAATAAAAAATATATAAATTACTAAACGGTTCATTTTGAATATTTTTAAAAATCTCAACGACTTCTACAATTTAATGTAGATTGGTTGATGTCATTATTATACTACGAATAAAACACAATAAAGGTAATTTTAAGTTAGCAATTATGTGTTATGTGTGTATAAAATCAAATACATATTTTGTTGACTTTTTAATATTTTTTTTTTTTGTTATAGGCACCTGTATAAAAAGTACCTATTATCATATTTTATTTTTTTCTAGTCGTTTTTATATTTATGTTGTTTGAATAATAAAATAATATGTTTGTTTACTACAGTTGAATATACAAAAACGCAACTATATGTCGATATAGCTGCAACAATCAGATATTGCTCATCAAAGCTCGGATATAGGTATTTATAATGTGTACTAAATTGCTAAATATAGGTACATATAACATATTATTTGATACCCCTCTAATTTACGCGATCATTTTTAGATTCAGACGAAGTGATGAATGTATGGATTGTACCATGATATAATTATATCATGGATTGTACAATATTGTTATTTTTTCATAGTTAATGTAATGTTTGATTGGGGGAGGGGACGAAGTTCCCCTTCTTTATTTAATTTTTTTTTAGCATACCCCTTCTATTTATTTGAAACAAAACGCTGGGAACGCAACTTTTACTATAGTGAATTTATAAATCATCAGTTTTTCTGATGCAAAATATACCTATAACCTATACCTAACTATAATATTTGTACTGAATCTATATCAACTATGAAATTAATTGATTGTTAAAATTCCTTACCGTAAAATATAGATCGTGATAATAGAAATATGAAATCGTATTATGCCCACAGAAATATAAACATATATAATATATATTATAAAATGTTTTTGTATAATCAATTTTTTATGATGATTTTTAGGAATTATAGGCGGTTATTATACCCCCCCTTAGGTGTGAAGGACTTTGCCCCTCCACGGTAATGTGACAGTGCATTTTGTGGGGAACGGTCGTTCATCAAACATCCGCTGAGTCTCTCTTCTAGTTTTTTTTCCAAATCAAGCACTGAGTTAATGTGTATTTCTTTATAAGTAGAAAAACTTATTATAAGATCTTCAACTCTGAGGGTTGTTTCTGATATAGAATATTGTTATAATAGGTATAATGAAATTAAAATATTAAAATATATAGGTAATATTGATTTTTTTTTTTTATTTATGTACCTACGATTAAATTTTTGTTTGCGAGTAAAAAGTCTTATAAATGTAATACAAGGTTTATCGTAAGTTGGCCAATGTACTCATATATCAATTAAAAAATATCATAATATCAAAACTACATAGTCACAGTTTTTTCATGATAATTACATTTAATTTTTTACCATATTTGATATGTTATTTAATATAGTAACATCTGAAATATGTATGAAAAGTAAGTTATATATAATATATTATGTAATAGCCTCTCAAGACAGTGAATTAATTTTTTTATTAGCTAATGTCTCGTGTGTTCACTTACATGATTATATATATATACATAATATAGATATATTTTTATTTATTTGCATTAACATGATAGTTTTCAAATTATGTTTGTCACACTGGTCAGTCAAATCAGCTTTTATGTATTATAACATAGAAAAACTTCTTTTGCGTTCAACCTTCAAAACTTAAGTTGAAGATAAGCTTAAGAGATATAACATTAAATATTAATACATTATTTATATATTATATAAGTATTAAGTACATTAAATAAGTTATAATATGCATTTGAGTACATTTTGTATCGTATAATGTAACTACTTACTAAAATATTTAAGTAACAAAATATGTAATCATAACGTTAAATGTTAATTCTGTAATTAGGTACATAAGGGTTGATATCATAACACTTTTCCCTTTTTTCTTCTTCTATACTTTTTATAGATCCCTCCATATTTTCAATCTGTTTTATATAAATTCTCAGTCTCAAATTCGAAGTTTCTAAGTTCTATAGCCATTTTTAATAAAATCTAATAATTCTTCTTTCAGATTTATAACTTTCATTATAATTTGGCCATTTTGAAAGGCAAATTACATAGGTATATTTTTATAGTTGATTCAGGCTAAAATCAAATTTGTTTAAAATATTTCTAATCTAAATAGAAAAAAATCTGCTGTGAATGGGTTTTTCTCCTTTAAGGCTTAAAGTTTAAGCGATATTCTACTTATTCTAGATTATTATTATAATTTATCATGCATTAGTTACATATTTGCATATTATTATATTAAAAATAACTGATAAGTACGTACATTTTAAATGTTTCTACTGGGTCAACCGTCATAACATCATCAGTTAATTTTTTACCAAACATTTTTTCCTCTCATAGTCTTATCCAATGATTCTTAAACTTTGAAATCAATATTTTGTTCTTCTAAGTTTTTGTTTGTCCAACTATATCAAATTTTAGAGTAGCCTCATAAATGTTTTCAAACATTTTCAATTTAATTTTAGTGATTTTGATTGCAAAATGCATATTCTGCTAGTTTTTGAGTATTTACTAAGTGAAATTATTCCTATTTTTAAATATTTTTAGAAATAGTTGAGCAGTTATTGTAGATTCAAAGTTATCTATAGTCTTAATAATTCAAATAAATATATCATCATATGATAGAAAATTGAACATGTAATAATAAGCACAGTTCCGCAATAGTTATATAATATTATATTATATATAATATAGATATTATTCTTCTTTCTGTCTCCAATGTCCCCATTATAAAATACGATAATATTGTTCAATTATAATTTAAAAATATATTTATGTTTTATTATCCCCAGTTATCTGTAAGTACATTAATTTACCAGTAGGTATTTAATATTTATAGATAAGCGACGAAAATAATCTATTTCACAAATTCGTCTATATAATATAAATATAGGTACAATCTAGTTTGTCGTAATGTCGTCTTGTCGGTGATACTGGATTTTACATTTCGATTTATTTATTTTGGGTGTAGCGTTTAAACACTTTAAATAGGAACCGAGAATAGGTGACAAAACACATGGATATAGCTGGTAATTTGATTTAATAAAATGTGCCAATTATATAATGGCTAGTGCCCATCGGGAATTTTCCCGATCTCTCTGTTGGGTTAGCCCGACCATCCTGATACATAATATTTAAACATTTCATGAATAAATTAAATTCGGAAGTTAAGGCACTAAAAAAGTTCATTTTTGCGCTTTAATATGAACCTAAAACACTAAAATAAGTGCTTACCAAACTGGCAAACTATATATGTATAATAATAATTAATAATATGTTTACACAAGTTACTAATTTATTATGATTAATGGTTAATGATACCTATTACCTAAATAATAATTAATAAGTATTCAGTATTAGGCATTAACATTAATTTATCTGTTGATTTAAATTTTACATATACTTAATTATAGGTTGTTACATTAAAACCAATAAAACCTCAATAGAATATTTCTTAATTATTGCTTTTTCAGTTTTAATAGTTTTGAACATTTTAAAGATTCAAAAGTTTAGTTCCAAAATTACATATAGGGTATAAAATGTATAATCACTCAAATTACTGACCATTGGACATTTGTACTCGTAAAGTATGACGACTAAACTACTAAAGTATACATATAAATATACTATACAAATTATTTTGTACAGTTAAAATTAATTACAATATTATAATACAATAGTGATTTCAGTTGATGATTAGGCTTGTGTTCAAGGCTAACCCCCGCGGCCTTGCTAGTGTTAGTGTTATGTATATTATGAAGTACCAGGGGCGAATTCGACGGGAAAAATGTTATTTTAGAAAATTTAAATAGTATATAAATAGGATATAGTATAAAATACATTATTATTTTATTATCTCAGACACGAAAAGTTGCGGGTTGTACAACGATTATACTTTACATATATTATTATGTGTATTGTATATTTGTATGGTAGTATGGTATTATCATAATTCATAAACTAGTATACTATAATATTAGTTATAAGTCATAACACTTATAACTAATAATATAGACTTTTAATGTCTATTAAAAAAAAAAAAAAAAATGTAGTGCATAGTCGTATAGATTATTAAGTACATAGGTTAGCCATTAGGTGCTAAGGAAAATTTTTTTTTGAGGGATGGGTAATTATCTAAAGTAATGTTGCCTGCACCCCATTTGTATTTTATGGCGATGTTACATAAATAACTTCAACTACGCAATTATTTGAATTGTTAAAAACATTTTATATCTTTAATTGTAATGTAATTTATAGGTATAAAACCAGAAACCTAAAAATAGCTCTGAAGTATGAATGTTATGTAATTGTTATTATTATTTATGAATTTATGTTTTCTGTTTATCTGTGTATTCAGTAAACAACCGCAAACAGCAAATACATTGATAAACCTATTACCTACAAAACTGACCATGCAAATTACAAATAGTATACACTATGAATTTTATTACTTTTTTTTTATCACAAATTATTACAAAACACATTAAAGTCATAAAATAAATAATAATCAACGTAAAGGTAATAATATAAGTAGGTAGCTTAATTTTTTTTCATAAATATTTTTGACATACTTAGTACTTACTTGATCAGTCTCCACTACATCTTTAACGGCTAAAATTATCATTAAAATACCCTCAATGGTCTCTTTAAATATTCAATATATTAAAAGTGCATTGTATATTCCCTATATTATTTATCATTCTGGCATTCTGTAAATACTATTCAAAAATTGTGCAAATACCATAAAAAAACCTTTCAATAGTGTAATAATTTAATACTTTAAACATATATTCTAATATTAGTTTAAATATAGTTAAATATTTATATTTTTTTTTTTTTTAAATTGAATTTTCACAGGTTTTTTATAAGTAAGCAAGGAACTTACTAAGCAAGTAATTAATTTTGGATTTAATTCATATCATAATCATTGTAATTGAAAAATTATATGATTTTTAAACTAAGAAGTGGTCATTTATTATAAAATTAAATGTAAAAAAAATATTTTGACGGAACATTTACAACATTTTTAACCAATGGAAATATTTCTGATTATTAATCTTGTATCATAATTCCTATTAGTTATCCACATTCAATCTTCAAATTAGCTTTTCTTGAACATTTAATACAAATTATTAGTTTAAACTATAAATACAAATTGTAATTTAAAAAAAAAAGAGTATATACATATTACATCAATAATATTGCTTTGTGAAATAATTAATTTACAAAAATACAATTATTGATAAAAACAATATTTGTGTAAGAAGTTTGTTATGTTTAATGAAAAAAATATTATACAATCCAATTATTTCATTTATGATAATTATAAGATGTAAACAATTTTTTATCCAGATATTTTTACAAAATCTACATTTATAGTTTTCCCAATATTGTTAAGACGTTCAACTTTACTGAGTTTTGAATTCAACTGGTGTTTGATCATTTGACTTTTCAGTATTAGAATGTGCATGTATCTACTGTATTGTTGAGCCATAGACATGGCTTTCTCAAATGTTTCTACTCTTTGATTTGGATGCTTAGCGTAAAGGATCTAAAATAACAAATTACAACAAGTCAAATAATAGCATTTATTTATGAAGTAATACCAACATGAAAAAATTCAAGATTTTGGATACCTTATGAAATTTAAGGATTAATTTATACATCCATATAAGTAAAACTTACAAATTAGTTTTAAACTCTGAGTAGAATGATGAATGTATTAGTTTAAAATAAAATTTTAGTGCCATTTTAAAGCAGTAAAAATGTTTTGTCAAATTTGAGGTTGTTTAGTGATACAAATTGGAACTAGATTATGCTTTGGTGGTTTAAAAAGTAAAATCTTATACTTATCTAAGTAATTGTGAATAATAGGAATATTCATGCATTGTCAATTTATTTTTTAATAGACATAGTTGTAATTAAAAACAAATAACCGATATTTGACATTTTCACCGAATATATCACATTATTTACATAATTTATACTACTACTTTTTTATAAATTGTATAATTTTAAAAATATTACAATATTTTTTGACCAATCAATTTGAAATTAATGAACTAAGAATGTTATGGTCAGTCGAAAAACATGAAAACTTAATATAAGATTCTTAACTATAGCATTCTGAAAAGATAGATATGAGCACCATTTAGGCTTATTATTATTGTTTCTATGTTGAATTCAAATTTAATATAGCTACTGAATGATGAGGTATACTCAAAATCTAATATACAGCCAAGTGACTTCAACATATTTTTTTTTAATATTAAAGTATAAATCAATTTTTTATTTTTATTTAAAACTTTTAAGTCAAATACAATAAGACTTACTTTATTAATAGAGTCAATACGAGCCTTGATGTGTCCATCTAAAATTAATTGCATAAGTTCATTCTCCAAATCAGGCAATGGCGTATTGAAACATAATGCCATTTTTCTCAAGTCAGCAGAGTCGTATGGACTGAACAATAATAAGTTTAAGTATTATTAAAATTATGATTTAAATGTTGTTAAATATTTTGCTCACCAGAAATATTGAATCATTGCTTTGCTTCTTATATTAGAGTAGAGCTGGTTTATGTGAGATCCAATGTACATATCAAGGAGTAAAATTGGCTAAAATTAAATATATTGTATAATTTTATAGCTATTTAGAACAAACAATATGATAGGAATATACAAATAAATGTTTAATACTTTTATTTTGTTCAAAATTGTTAAACAGACTTCATACTTGGATTCATAAAACTTGAAAATAGCATCACGTACTTCGGGTTCTAGTTCAAGGAATAATTTGAATGAGCTAAAAACAAAAACCTAAGTTACATACATGACAATGACTGTTAAATGAGAATAATAATACTGTAAATAAAATATCTAAACATTTATTTTAGCTTTGAGATAAAATATGATATTATTACACCAATAAAAAAATGTAAGCAACATTATAAATATTAATAATGATACACATTTTATATAATACAATAAATACTGGATAACTATTATATCAGCATATTATAAGTGATTAAATAATGAAAAATATCATTAAAAAAATGTATTTTATTACTTTGTTTCATAAAAATATTAGTACATTAATTATTTAACTATTAATATAGTTATAATTTAATAGTTGAGTAAGTTTTTAGTATGAATAAGTGCACTGCAGTAATATATACATAAGACAAACATACAATATAGAATAACATAGATGGAAATATATAAAATCATATATTCTACATTAGGAGTCAAAGATGGAGATTAGGAAAAGTATAGCTAAGAGAGTAAGAGAGAGAGAGAGAGAGAGAGTAGTATAGCCGCACAGAAAAAATGTTTATTCTTTTAAATAGTTAATCGTCTTGGTAGTTGTATACGTTTGTCTTTAAGTATCTGATCCTTTTAATACAGTAAGTACTAAAATATTAATTAATTTTTTTAGTAATACATCAAGTGATATAAACTGTCATGAGATTGAACTATAATACAATCCTAATACGTATTTGAATTCATAATAGACTAGTTTTATAAGATATTAAATTATTTAGCACATTATAAAATATATTTTATTTTAGAGAATGTATACAAGGTATGTATGATAATATAATACATATTGTAAAACTTACTTGTTACAAATTACACTATTTTGAAGTTCTAAACGGTTAAAAGTAGCTAATGCGCAAAGTCCTCCATAAATTGCAATATCATTAGGTGTCATTACGTCACAAGAATCCCAATAATCAAGATTTGTTTTTAAGAAATTTTGAGCAGCTAATTTGTATTTACGACCAGCTAATTCAGCTAAACCAGTCATGCACTTAAGAGTAGAACTGTATGTTGTCTGGAGTTCAGAGTTCTAAAAAATAAATAAACAAAAATTATTAATATTTTTAACATAAATACATTATCCAATAATAATAGTTTAAGCTAATAATACTTCTGTATAGTCCGGAGTAGATTCAGCTTTAATTATGTAATTGATAACATGTGACCAATTTTGGAGATAAATTCCAACCTGTGAATAAATAAAATTATTTTTTTTTAAATTAAATTAAAATGTATTCAAATTAATAAGATATGGATTAATTATAATTCTATTTTATAAAAAAGTATATTCATTTTATATGGAAATAAGTAACTATAATTTCCTGAGACTAAAAAACGATAAGATTATTAACAATAAGAACATCAATAATATTATTTTATTCATACCTATTACCTATAACGAAAAACAATAAAAAAATCTGTTTATCAAACCTAAATGTAGAATTTTTAAGTAGAAAAAGCCAAAATTGTTAATATTTGAATAATATAATGAGCACTAAACACAATTTAATTTGGTAAATATTAGTTTATAAATATATTTTTTTTTTATATAATAGCAAAATAATGTAATCTCATACTTGATACATACTTTTATTATGTTAAGACACATTGAAATGACATGGGAGGAACTAGTACAATAATCTCGAGCCTTAGAATAACTTTTAGTTGCTTCAATGAGGTCTCCACAATTGACATAATGATCACCAATTTCATTATGACCACGACGAATGCTTTCCTTAATTGAATTACTTTTATAGTTCTTAAGATCTCCATCTAGTTTTTCAAGTTTCATAGCTGATTTTTGAGTTGTAGTTTCTACCCAAATAGCATTGAACACTGGAAGTCCTGTGTCTGCCGGATTAGCTCCAGTAACATCTGGTAGTATATTTCTAATATATAAAAAAAATTGAAATTATTCGATTTTTAAACTAATTTATAATAATAAATAATAATTACCCTTGACACTGTTGAAGTTTATGGTGTAGCACTTGATACAAATTAGCATTCATTGTTGTGATAACATGTGAAATGGCTAATCGTAATGCTTCAGGTCGCAATCTTGGACAATGGTCAGCTATATACATCAGCCTGTAAATTCGAGCTAACCCAACGTAACTGTTGGCATATGTGTCAAGATCCTAAAGTCCATAATAGTAATAATAATAATAATAATAATAATAATAATAATAATAATAATAGTAATAATAATAACAAAGCTAAATAAGAAAGAATTATCATTAGTAAAAATATCATGTTGGTCCTTACGAATGAATCGATATCCACATCATATGATTCTTCTTCGTTGTTGTCATTTTCTTCAGGAGGTGCATCTACTTGCATTGGATCTATGGCACCAGCCTGGGTATTTCGTAAAGTACGCTGAAATATAAAGAGAAATTAATGTTTGATTATTGTGATGCTGGTTATAGAATGAAAACCATACGTACTTGGAGAGTTCTCAATGATGCCATTTTCTTTATAATATAATTCGTTGTAATATACTATGTTAACGGACACGGGATGCCGTACTGGTATCTACCACTATCTGGTAGTAAATAGTTGTTTTTCTTTGTAATTATGGTTACCCTTACAACAATGTAATCGCGTCGAAATTTTCAAGACTTAAAATTGATATTGTTCGGTTCAACATACACTTGAGTACTTCAATATTCGAAAATAAAACAATATTACTATTGTTTTAATTTCTAATCCTGTCTAACAGTTAGTGCTATGATGAATTGTGAATATTATTGTGAATTGAGATGTGATTTGTGCGGACAGTGATGCGGTATTGCCGAATTGGTGTATTGCGGTGATAATGACGAAATCGAGATAAGGACTGTTTTCTTATGGTTACCGTAACCGTGGTAGAACTACAACCATCAAACACAGCATAGAAAGTGTGGTAACCAACTTTTTTTTATCGAAGGCCATCATCAAAATTCTTGGCGGGCATAGAATATTTAAAATTTTTCCATTAAGATAAATGGGTAATAATGTAATATAGAACTAAATTAATATCAGTGATGGATACATAATTAAATTAGTGTTCGCCCATAACGACAAACACGATAATGTTATTTATATTATTAGATGACGGAACAACACTGTAACACATTCATCATTTTCATGTGTATAATTGACGATTAGCAACTTTAGAAAAAGAAGACATTAATTTTACGTACGTTACATTTTGTGATAAATCCGAATTATTTTTTTTCAATCATTTTATTTGTTTTATTTTTAACTGTTATGGGTAAGTTTATCATAGAATATAATTTATATTATAATATTATTATATTATGTTTATATTATGCAGAGGGGCTAGCTTAGTAATAATTAGTCAAATATGCCAAATAACAACGTAGCACGAAGTGGATAGAATTTAAAAATAATCAAGTTCATGGTGGATATTATTATTTAACTTCCCCTTAAAAATAATTTAATCCAAAAAGTTTTATTATCACACCGACAAAATGACAATTTATATGACGTATTTGAATACTTATTTTTTTAAATTTTTTTAAATAAATTATTAAATTATTGACATTTTGAGTAATAATTATTAAGTAGTAAGTACCTATTATTAACTAACACTTTCTAAATACTATACATAAGTAACTATAATACGTCCCGTTAGTGCTTAGTAGCGAGAAGTCTGCTGAGTCATGGCTACCGTTCTACCTTCTATCGATTAGTGGCATGTCACCATAGTTTATGTTGTAAAATAATAAGCAATACTGCATTAATGCTAAGGTTAAGGACTTAATGTGGTAGTTATTCTGTAAGCCCACGAACTAAGATGGTAGTCTTGACAATACCCCAACAAAGTATATCTGAATATACAACGCCATCTGTGACAGCTTTGTTTTTAACTATTACCTACACTGAGTACATACGTTTTCGTGTTTCGTAACTACATAGCGCTGCAGTTATTTATTTATTTAATTTTAATTTCATAAAATAATAAGTACTGGGCTCCACTGAGAAGACTCGTATGGGGGCCCAGGAGTTCCTACATTAACATGTTTTGACAATAATATAACATAATATAATAGTACAATAATAAAGCAAAAAATAATTGAGACAAAAATATAAGAGTACATAAATTAACTAACATTAACCATTAAAGTTATGGTTTTAAATAAGATTCATTAGTTTTTTTTTTAATTTTGAGACAGGTGATGCTCTAAAGTTCAAATTAATGTCAGCAGCTCGCTATTGGTTTGATATTTTTTAACTATGCACAACCACAAGTACCCAGGTAAATTTATAAGGGAGGAGCATAAAAAAATCAAACACTAAAACACTTCTCGGCAAATTTCAAAATAAAGGTAAGAACTAAATTTAAAAAATAAATAAATCTATACTAAAGTCAAAATATTAATGAAATGTTTATTTGAAATTTGAATAATGATAAAAGTTAAAATTTTCAAAATCATTTTTGAAGTCCAGGCTTGGACCGGAGTAAGTAATACTTCTGCATTAAAAAAGAATACCATTGATAAGGGGTTTTGAGTATTATAGTACGTATAATAACAGTCACGGGCTAAGTACAAAATCTATTTGTACCACCCCTAAAAACAAAAATTTTAATTATATTGTAAAACATATATTTATACGTAATTTTAATGTAATATAAGCACTTTTACTGTTATCTATATCAGCGGTGGCCAAACTTTTTTTTGGTCACGATCTACTAAAAATATACTTCACGAACAACAGGTCGCTGCTTCCTATCAAACAGCTATAGGTAATTACGTGATAGATGAAATCCAGTACCTAGTACTACTGTTTAAAATTTAAAATCATAATGTGCAATATCTACTATCAGTACTATCGCACACAATACAACTGGAGTCTATTTTTGAAATCGTAAAAATCTAGTCTGTGAACGGAATTTGCGGTTTCCATACGAGTTTCCACATGATCCAACAAATACCTACGCATTCTTGATGCTTTTTCATAATATACGAATGTGTTCAGCCATGAAAAAAGATCCGCACGATTCATCCGAATAACGGCCGGATATAGCTTTCGGAAACGTATTTCCGTATAAGAATAAACAAATTATCACAATATTAGATTCTGAGCATTGCGATAAATGAATGGATTTTACAATGAGGTTTTTTTTGTGCCTGTAAACCTGAGCATTTTATAGTAGAAATAATTCTTCGACATTTAACTTCAAGGGTAGTTTCTAGTAGCAAATTAGGTCATTTAGTTTGCGCTTTTAAGAAAATAGGGAAAATAGTGATTTTTACGCTAAGAGTTTTTGATAGTCGATATTGCTTTATAGTGGAACCTTATTGAAATTTGTAAAACCATAGTTCACTTAAACATTTTAGCTTTTATAAATATTAACATTTTCTAGATAAATTCAAATGTTTGAAATACTTTTGACTCTTTTTCTACTTTTTTTGATTAACATTGATATATATTTTTTTTAGTCAAAACATTTAAAAAAATAATTCATAAAAAAATATATTAATCACAGGGACTGAAACTTTTGGCCATTACGTAAATTATTATATTCTATACTCAATGAAATTAATTTAAAATATATAATTATGATATATGATTATATTATAAATGTATAATGTATCAGGCACGTAAATAGGTGCTTATTTTTTTGGGTAGGGGAGAGGACGATTAACCTTTTTCCGAATAGTTGAGGCTTAAAAATATTTTTTTTTATTAATTGTTAGTTACCTACTAAAATACGATTTTTGGGGAATCGTTCCTACAACCTCCCTAAATTACGTAACTGTAATGTATAAAAAATATGTGCTTATTGAACAGTATTTATATGTTATACATATATTTATATAGCGTGGAATTAAATTATATATTATACTTATTTTAATATTTTATTTAACATAATGTTAAACCATTGGTATATACCTGCATTGTTTCGTCTAATATACGTATTAGATCGATTTTAATGCACCTACGTATTTAGCTTGAGGGTCTTCTTATATTGGTCAGTTGCTTTAATTAGAATCAACTAAGTGTCTAAGTCAGCAAAGTTTGTTGTCGATAGTTTTTATATTTTCACGTTCGTCTAACTTTTCATCTTGAAAGTTTTAAATTTCACGATACCTTATTGGGAAAAAATTCAAGACGCTGACAGAGACAGCATATTATTGGCTTTATAAAGTCCTTTTAATTGTGTTAAAAATTAGTCATTGCCGAGAAATTACACGTGGCAGCTAATTAATTGTTGTCTGTAGACATCTATCTATACACGTAATTATATAGTTTATCCGGAAAGCAGTAAAAGGCATTTTTTCCCTAGATAAATTTATGATTATTTCTAAATTGCGAGTTAAGTAAATAGTTTATAACTATGTAAGCATATATTGTGTCATCGAGGTTGTTATTTAATATTTTGATTAAAAATAATAATATATTTATCATATTTTATAGCTCCTACCCGAAAATTTGTACCTGAGTACGGTCTTGTCTATAAATCGTAATTAGTAGGTAAGTCTGATTTTTATTTTCTACATAATATGAAGAAATGTACCTAATAGTTCTAACTATTTACTTACTCGTAACTTTGTAAGTGTATTATAAGTACTATTTACTATGCAGATAATGTCCTACATGGTAATACCTATGTACAATATACATTATAGATGATTAGTATAAAATGTAGTCACAATAATCATGGCAAAATGTTTTTGCAACTACAATAATATCATCCTTATTATATTATGGTTGTTTAGGAAGTGATCAAAATAAACGACTCAATGAAATGGTTTATTCTATTTTCCAGAATTTTGGATTATGATATCATTGATATCTATATCATATAATATACCACTCGTGACCCATGGTATATTATTTATTTATTATATAACCTCATAGTTTATGTTATATTATATTGTACAAACTAATATACGCATAAATTACGGATATTATATAATACTAAATAAACTATAGACGTGAATTGATATACTTGTACACCGTTATATTATATATCATATAAATTAATTAAATTTTACCGTGCAGTTGTCGCTGAAATTTAAACATTGTTAAAAACACAATATATATATTTAATATTATTTACATACCTACTTGGATACCTATATTTAAATACTGTATATATGTAAATTTACGGTGCACATGTACAAAATTGTAAAATGCATAATAAAGTATGTATAATATATTATATTATGTTATGATAATAATACAACTTAAAACGTGTTTCCTATTAAATCCATGTAGGTGTATAATATACAATATTGTCTGCACGGGTTTTTATTTTATTAACAGATTCTCTCCTAAAGCTAATTTTGTATGGTAAAAAACTTAAACATAATTTTGTAGTTTCATTCGATGTAAAACACATGGCACAATATTATGCTATACATATATAATATATAAGTATATAACGAACATCAAACAATGTATGTACAAAAAAAAATATATATTATGTATATTTTTGTCGTACTCTTTGCAATTTCGTATCTATAGGTACATGTTAATAATATCAATAAGACAATAACTTTAATAACAGTAAGAACTCTTTTAAAACTATATAATATTATTTATAACATTATAACATTTATAACTGTGTATACATTTAAGTGGATTCGCTTATATATTTATACAAATTACAAATGACTACATAACAATAAGATAATATCGTTAACACAAACTACACGTGTTCAGTGTAGCATAAAAAAATAATAGGTACTTATAACATATAGATATACAGATTTGACAAATCAACAATCAACGTATGTCTTACAAGCTAGTTTTGTAAACAGTTTGTAATTTTGTTATTTGAGCTTTGCATCATAGGTATTTTTATCGCAGTTATACTCTGCAGTATCGTCATATGCAGGGTTAATTTTTTTTCGGTTTGTTTTTAATAAGGTTTTTAAACTAATTTTTTTTTCCTAAAAACTGGTCAAACCTCGCGAATTGATGTGTTTCAACTATAAGAAAAATATAGAGCGTCTGAAATTTTGAGGGGATGATTGTTGTAACCCTAATTCATATCGCACATGAATGCATATCATAACCTATGCGAATGAGACATATATAGACCGATGCTTAAACACAATTTATTGATTTTATAAATAATATAATGTAATATACCTATAGCGAATGAAAACGATTTAAAATTATTGAGTTTCGCGCACCAACTATACACCGAATGGCAAACTTAATCCGAAACGCACATGGTTATAAAAATAGTTCGTATACTCGTTGTGATGTTAAGGATAACAATTTTATTATGCAAAATCAAAATCAAAATAACAAAAAAAAAAAAAAAATTATAAATTAATATTTTAATAAATACTTTAGGAATTATTAAAGTAGTAAAATACATCTTCAAATGTACTCTCTTTGATCCATCTAAGTATAGGTACTAGGTCTATCTACTTTTTATACAATTAAAAACAATTAAGAGAGTTTTGTTAGGTGACAGTATTTTATTTAATATATACTCGAATAATTGCGGATAACATTTTGTATAATATTATTTAATTATACGATTTCATAAGAACAGTGTTGAGGTTTGTAGTAATTATTAAAAGGAATTTTACGCTTTATAGTAAATTAATGAATTTTGTTGATAACTGACGAGTAAAAGTAAATATACAATGAACTATCACAAATGACACAAATGAATCTAAAGCTAATACAAAGAAAGGGCATCCTATTATATAAATATTTGGTCTAATTGCTATATCATAAAAAAATATGTGAAAGTAATTAATACTTAATTTATATGGAACCATTTTGTTTATTAATAGTTCTCAGACATTTTTCTAAGTACGTTTTTATCACCATCTCCGCATTTCATGTTTCCTACCCGATGTAAATAAATTGTTTGCCAGGTAATAGATTTATATGAAGAAATAAATCTATGGTCGATGCATGCACATAATTCCCAAGGAATGGTACTAAATTCGGGAGTTATTTGTACAGTTCAGTCCCAGATATTAAATTATATATTATGGCTGAATTTCACCCGATAATTTGCCTAATTGAGCCCAAATTTTTAGAAATAGATACTTTACCTATAATTTTGTTGACATATTATACTTGGCAACCCTGCGTCTGTAAATAAGGAAGGAAAATACATTTTTTTTAAACATTTTAAACTCAATTAGGATATTTTTCAGAATAAATTAGGTATAAATTTGGGTCCACGGACCACGGGACTCAACTGTAATAGGTACGTCACTCAATTTAAATATCATTTATAATATTTATGTTGTGGTATGTACAATAAAATGTTTGTGAATATATATCTTGTTACAAGCTTAATTAAATTGGTTTATATTTTATTACAATCTGTAGTAGATAATTTCTATTATATTAAATTAAATGTGTTAAGCATTTGTTTCATGTTTGTACCCAAGTTTGGAATACTGAATGTTCAACAAAAATAAATCTATATAAATCAGAATCTAATATCATAAGATTCTCATGTAACAAAATATTATACCTAATCATTAAACTTGGATTTAATTTAATTTTTAATCGTACTGGGTGTTATAAAAATTAAAATATTAATTTTATTACATTACTTTTTACAAACCAAATGAACACAAGAACGTGATGCACATACTTTATGGTTATTTTGGTATTTTAAAAATTTATATTTGATACATTATGGGAATATTTTAACTGGATTATTTTTTTTACGTGGAATTATATCATGAAATAAGTTAAATTATTAAAAAAACCAAACAATGTAAACAATAGGTAAAATCTTTCTGTAGGAATATTTTACAATATTTTTATGATATCACCATTAAGCTCTTGTTTAGCTTAGGAAAATACCATGGTATTAGTTTAAAATATTTTGAATCTTCCAAAAAAAGAAGTCATTTATACGTAAATTATAATAGAAAGTTGATCTGTTGAGGTGTACACTTTTTTATTTTATGTATTATATATAATATATTTTTATATGTAAATTTTAGTAGACTATCCCAAATTTAATCGCTTACACTGATCCATATAATATAAAACGTGTGCATACAATTTACTTAAATATTGGCAGTTTATTTTTTTTAACTATCCAATATTAAGAATATATACACTAATCACCGTAGTTTATATTAAGCCGAAGCATATGGATCCTGTAAATGAGATAGCCCATCCGTTAAACATCAGGTAGACTTAAGTTTACGACGCCTTCGAGCCCAAGAATTCTTGGGAACGTTAAACGATCTCCTTGTGGCATAAGTTCCGAATACCGTTGATTGGCTAGATGACGAAGTTGAGTCATTTTCAACATTCGAACCCTGTTGATCCTCGTATTTTGAATCAGTTCTAAAAGTAAAAAGACATTGAAATATAAATACTTATACTAATTGAAAAAAGTAACTGTTTCTAAGGGTTTCGACGATTTTTAGTATATAATATTTTTTTATAATTTGTCCAGAAAAATCAAAAAATCATAATATTAATAACATGCCTAATTTAGATTATAATTTGTAAAATATTATTTTATTTAATGTTCGAAAATGCCAGTAAATAATAAATTCAACTGTAGAACATAATTTTAGGACGTTTGAGATATTCTGAACATATTATGTTACATTTTTATTAATAAAAACTATTATTAATGTAATTTATTACTGTCAATAATATCTTATTAGTATATATTTAATACAGGAGAGAGAGTAAAATATTTCTTATTTCGATATTCGTAAAATATAAAAATAAAATATTGGAAATTGTTATTTAGTTTTTAGTTTTTTCGTATACTATAATATTAATTATTACTATTAATTATTTAGAAATCATTAATTACTATTCCATTATAAAAGTGTTAAAAATCTAACTTTAACACCTGCCAATTTAATGAATCAACATATTTTAGTAATTTTAATAAAACTAACAGTAATTTAGATGTTTTATCAAATTCTCAATAATTAAACTAGTTATAAAATTAATAAATAAAAAAAGAATTTAGAATTTGTGTAACGGAACAAGTAAAAACCAAATAAAGTATTTAATACTCAGGAACGTCAAGGGGTCCACAAGGTCTAGACTCCCCGGACATTTTTAAAAATTAAAAGTAAATATTCTTGTAGACCAATCATGTAAAAAAGTAATAATTAAAATTTTATCAAAATTATTTAGATCCTCCAAAATAAAATCCTAGCTACGTGCCTGCTTCTACTAATGTACATTTCCGTGTCGATAGAAAATACATAGTATTTTTTATCTTTTAAGGTATTTCAACTCCCTAGAAGTAAAGTCAATTGAAAATTGTTATACAGGGTGTTTCAAAAGTCTTCATCCGATTACAAATTTATATAGTTCGGCAATCGTTAGCCGCAGGTAAATTACCTATATACTAATCGAAAGATAACTTAAAATAAACTTGGTTATCTAACTTTTCATTAGTATATGGGTCGTTTACTAGTGGCTAATGTTTGCTGAGCTATATAAATTTGTAATCGGATGAAGACTTTTGATACACCCTGTATTATATTATAAGACAAATAAAATGTACTTACAATATGTTCTAAGATATTTGAAAACAAAAATTGGAAATTGGAAATATGTTTTTGTGTAATAAATCTAACATGATGTATTTTATAATATTTTATATTAGCGTGAGATCTTACAAAAAAAAAAAAAAATGAATCTGTCAGAAGTTTTTGATAAAAACACATAAAACATCAAAATCTAGAGAAATAATATAAGAAATCCAAATTTTAATAAGTTTTTGCCAAACCTAGTTCAGCAATGATTTATCTTGCCTTGAAACGTGAATTCACCCAACCAATTTTTGCATATCAATTTATGAATATTGTAGGACACCTATTAATAATTTATGAAATTGAATGCAAATATTTTGACTTGGAATCAAATTTATAACTATAATACCACAATTATACTCCACCTTTGCCACTAAAAACATCCGAGCAACTGTAAACAAACGTCCGATCTGCGGAAAAATCTGTCTACCGCTAAATAACATTCACTTACAATAATGACATTTGGTAGATTTTTTTAAAAAATGAGTACTTTAAATGCACAAATACAAAAAAGCGAATAAAACTTTTTGCAGTGGAAGAGTATGCGGGACAGAAGAACGTAAATAATCCCACAATCCCGTTATATTATACGTTTTTTCCTCCTTTGACATAGACCAGCCCACTGTACCATTTCTCATTATTTATTTGATGTTCGTAGGGCGAGACAGAAACGTTAAGCGTATAATATATTGTTTATCTAATATAATTTAGACAAAAGGAGGCGCTAAAAAGGACAAATATTACAATAGATAATGGCGTATCGCAGAATGCTATTCATTTCTGAACAAATTTCCGAATACGACTATACGACAGAGTTGTATAAATTATCATTATGAGAATTTTCTTGAAGGCAATTGTTGTTCGTTGCTTGAAAAGATTAAGCATCGCACATCGATCGATATTTTTATCGATCAAAATGTACTTTTACCTACACGTCAATTAAATTAAATTGCTTACCCAGAGGAAACAAAACAAACCTCAGGAAATTGCTTAAAGGTATAGGTATCTCGAAATAAAACTAAATTACGTAGTATACCAATATATATATATATATATATAATATATATTATATGGGAAACCAAGAGATTTGTAGTTTTCTCCCGTATAGAGTCAAAAATAATAAACTAATAAATATTTACTTTAAACCTTTTAGATTTCATCTGCTTTAACGTTATTTTAAATGAGCATATTTTAATATCTAAAATATTTTAAAAACTACCATAAGAATCTACGCAAAATACTCAATGCACGAATAGATACCTATTATATAGGCAATCAGAAAATGTCCTTTGTTAGATGTATAGGTTATAAACGCCCTTTTAATGCATCCATATAATAATTATAAAATTTCTTGGAAAATGTTTTGAAAGGAATATAAACACTTAATACATTTAAAAGTTACGTTTTTTAATATACTTAAACAAAAAGTTTTTCAATTATCAATCTCCCTATTACACTTTGTGGACCGGATGCATTGAAAATGTATGTTCGAAGTTTTACGCTGCATGTAATTACGTTTGTTTCTCGTACCAATTAGTTAATTGTGATAGATTTAAAAAAATTAACCTAGACATATAATTTAATTTAATTTTGAAAAATATTTACATTGAATGATATTTGACAACTCGTATTTGTTCCTCCAATTCGGTAATTTTTTCATTGAGCTTGACGTTTTGATTGTAATATTCGGTCACGAGATTTGACAACCGAGTAGTTACATCTTTCATAGTTGTATCTGAAAATATACAAAAGGATATCCCAACAATCAAAAGATGCCGTCGCGCACGAAGGAGACGATAAGCATATAATATTATATGGACGCGCATACAATTAGTGTACAATAATATTATGTTAAAATGTTGAATTAGTATGGGTACAAAATATAATATTAAATAGACATGATATATTAATAGACTTATAACACTATTGATCGCGTTAGTATTAATCGAATGCGTATATTAGTATATTATTATATTGTTATTTATATATGTTGTTAAATATAATTACACGTATTATGTATAGATATTATTGTTGTACTACGTGAATAATGATGTATTATATTATGATGATACGGCTGTCATGTTATATTATATACATTATAATAATATTGTATTTATTTGTCAAACCATATTATATTTATTCATAATATAATAGAATATAGTGTTATTATAGATAGGCCTACTGCCTAAATAAGGTATTCTGGACTTTGCAGCAAATACAGCATGCTGCAGCGATGTCATAGCGCGCGAGCAGGAAGCGTCAGAACTTAGCGCGTGCATTATTATTACTATTATTATTATTGTTTCTGTTGTCATTATGGGTAAGTTTAAGTATTCTTTCAAATACTTTTCTTTTTTTTTGTTCGTCATTTGTTTTTGGATCCATTACAAAAACGAAATATGGAGTGGTCTGAGTAGCTGAGCGTCAACTGTCTCTATGTAGTATATATAATAATAAAATATATCCGCCGCCGTTACCGCCACCACCATTGCTGTCGCATCAACCACCTAAATTTTCCGTTTTATACATTAGTCTAATACCTATGAAGTATGAAGGAGGTAACGAGTAAATTCAGCTCGCAAAACTTGCATAACGTGGCAATGGTGATTCGCCAAACATGCTCACCTTTATTTTGTCAATATAATTTCAAACTGCCTCTTTTTAAATTTTGGATATTACCTATAGGTAGTGAGAATAATCATATAGTCCACAGTGTTAAGTTTAGATGTTTAGAAGATATAATATAGGCTTCGCTGATTTGAATATAATCACTATTGGTAGGAAAAAAATATTAGCATTTTATTATTATAAAAAATGACCGAGTATAACGAGTAATAGTAAATTAATTTTGTCACATGTTTTTATAGTATTTTATGTATACCCGCATAGCCTATATCTATCATATGTCATATTAATTAATCTATTAGTTCAATGACTCAGATATACTACTCATTTGAATTTGAATTTATATACACGGACATTTAAAAAAATCATTTACTAATAGGTAGAAAAAACTACTATATTAGGTAACATCATTATGTGGCGAGTGCGCGCGCTTATATGTGTATGTGCGTGAGGGAGATAACAATATAAAATATCTTTAAGAAGTTTGTATTTTCATAGGATACTCTAGCTTGCAGATTTATATTGTAAATGCAGCTCATTGAATAGTCAAATCAAAGTAAAATATGTGGTCTTCAAGTATACTCAAAAATTCCAAAAATCGGAATTTGAATAACCTCATATTTAAAGGAAACATGGTGGTAAGCATTTTTGGCGAATCTGATATATCATAATACTATCTGTACAGATATTGTATAGAATAATGTATATCATATTACACACAACAATAACAACAAAAACTACCCTAGTAAACTAGTAACCTTCACCCAGATTTATCGTTACGATGTACAGGATGCGTCCCGCGAGAATTAAGCACCAGGACAATCGCAAAAAGTGGCGGATCGATTGATTCCAGTTGTAGAGCTTATATCTTCGTTATATATTCACCATACTGTTAAGATGACGTTATACCCGCACGTGTTATCCCTATTTTACAAATGCATAACATGTCAAATTTTACATTCAGTGTAATCTATTTAACTCTGTACAGTTTGTATAATATTATAATAAATTTATTGATTTAATATAAAATTTAGAAATAAGAATATTACGCAGAACCATACGTAAGTTTTAATAAATGATTTTTTGATTCATTTTATTAGCATTTCAAATTTAATAAAAAAATTACAATTTTAAAAGTTCATAACTAGTTTTTAAATGAAAATATTAATAAAAAACCTAAGCGTGGTCCTAGATAATATTTTTACCTTTAAAACAATAAAAGACCAATTCAATTTGATATAAAAAAAAAAATAGAATTAGACGGATATTCTGAACGTAAAATTCGCAGTTTTTTGCGTAAGACGGCGACAAGTTACATAGGGACGCGGATAAAACGTCTTCTTAACAGACGCTTATAGCAAGTTTCCGTCACGCGCACTTATTGGTGACGTACAAACTTGCGCGAACTGCTTCCTGTTCGGTTTGATAACGACTGTCGAGAATTTTGACTTGTGCTTCAACTGCTTGCGATTAGATTGCTGCATAGTCGGCTGCCCGAAGTCATCCCTGCTATTGGCTAATCTAATGTATCCTTCCACGCCTCGATTCGGGGACACGAAATGGTTACAGTCTATATATTATATACATATTACACATAATTATAATATATACTTAGTTGTTCCAAAAAAATTGCATGTTTACGACGGATTGGTATATTAAAGTTAAGGCAAACGTAAATATAATAATAATAATTGTGACGATTGGATAAAATAGAAAATTATGAGAAAAAAAAAATTAACACCAAAAATGTAAATTGGCTTGGAGAATTTGAAATCCTTAACAATTACAATGAGTATTAAAAAAAAAAATAACACAAGATTCGTAATAATTCAAAAATAATATTAAGTATAACATTGTAATATATTCATAATATCATGGAAAATTAATTATACCAAGGTGGCGAGGTGTACACATAATATTGTAACATTTAATAACGGTCCTTCGGTCTATACGACTATACACCCTTTTTAGTCCACATTGATGTATCTATCTGTTAAAAGTGTTAATTAGTATGTAAAACATTAACTGTATGAATTAATAATCAAACGATTTTGGATGGATATAAAATTGAGTTATTTTCTCTTTAAAATGACTACAAATTATATGCGTTTTAAGTTATCAATATTTAAATGCTATTTGTCATAATATAATAATATCTTAGGCCTAACTTTGTATTACATATAATTTATTGTACATATCTACTTACAATTTGTACTAATTAAGAGTAAATCTTCTGGAGGAGGCTGTGGTATTTGTCACATTAACATTATGTATACTTTAACATTATATATTGAAGATTTAACGACTTTTATTTAATGTTGGGTATTTTTAAAATGTTTTAGTGAAATTATTTAACATGTATAATTGATATTATTCCAAACATAGACTACACATTTTCAATTAACATTGTTTTTATATATTTAAGTTTGGTTGGTTACTATTTACTACAATTTCAAATTAATGTACGAGATACTATACTTATATTAAATTATCAGTATTGAATATATGTCATAAATCATTTTTGTGTAGAATTATTGTACATGTTAAAGGTTGTCATAATTTATCAGATGCAACCATATGTGATGACATTTGATGGGAATTTAATCTTACAACTACATTATTTATTTTTCAACTAGTTCAGTTTTACTAGAACTAAAATTTAGTAACTTCACAATTCTCAAGAACTAATAAATTATATAATATTTGCTTAAATTCATAAATAATACATATAGCGTACACGTTTATAGTTAAAATTCTCATATTTGTAGTATTTATAACATATATTAAACCTATACTATATTATTATAACCTATTTATTTTAAATACAATTTATAATATTCCAACATTTAAATAAATGAGTTTTATTATTTTAACTTAAATTTATTCTACAACGTTAAAAGTTTTATACTAATATCATTATAACTATGATTAATTTAATTAGTTGGCAATGTTATTGATATAAGAAATTCAAACTTTTGGAAAATTCGAAAGAATATTGTATGATTTTTTTTTAATATTCCCAAAGAAAATCAAATAAATAATATTATATTCGAGATAACTTATGAAGAATGTATTTTTTATATAATACATTTTTTTTTATATCAATATATTATGTCTAATACTACAAAAATACAAAATAATATAAAGTGTTTATGACATTTAATATTTCAGTCGTATGTCTGTTATGACACTTTATTAAATTGTTATTATTGTTGAAACCAATATTGCTTAAACACGTTATTATCAAAAGAAAACAAATTACTGTACGATTCGTACATTATTAAATTAATTGTTAGGTCTTTATATTATGATAAACAATTATTTTCTGTTTTTAAAGCAATAATTATTTATAACAACATTGTTTGTCTAAAATTATTTGTGCGAAACAAATTTTAGTCTTTGAAATAAAGCCTTATGGAAGCGAGTTAAAAAAACGGTTTCATTTAATAATTGTATTGACTAATTTTAATTTTTAATTGTTGAATGTAAATGTCTAACATTGTAATTTGTTATGAAAACGTATTTGGTAATATGTATATATAATATAATATATAATATTGATCAAGCTGTGTTTACTTGTAATTGAATAAAAGTTTATTATACATACCTAATCTAGACACTGCTTCGTTAATGGTTTCATTCTGCGTTTGAGCTTGCAGGAACGCGTCCTCATCTAATAGCCTATCCTTTCGTAGAAGCTGACAACCACGTTGCATTAAGCTGTGTCTAGCTTCGGGATAATCTCTTAGTGTTTCCCAGAGATCTCTTTTAGATAGACAAAATAGATCAGAGTACCCTAAACTCCGGACGTTGGCTGTGCGACGATTGCCTGTTTTGTTTCCAGCTATTTCTAGCACGCTTACCTATAAGGAAGAATGAAAAACAAACTTAATCAATTGATTTTAGGCATGCAATAAAAAATATAATTTTCATGTGATTTTATCATATGTAAACTGAAAGTTTAAGTATCAAACATAGACTTGATCTCATGCAATTTTGATTTTATGCTTAATGGTTTGATAGACAAATTCAATAAATTATAATCCATGCAAACTATGAATGATTACAATTTTTTGTATAATAAATAATGTTATTCCTTTAAAATTTGATTTGTAGTAAAGGTAAAAAAAATTATGTATTAAGTTTGAATAAAATAAGAAAATACATTAATAACTAAATATATTTAGGATTTTACTAAGTATAATTCATTATTAAATTCATATTGGTGTTTAAATCTTATTGCATAATACTTGTAAGCTTAGATAATCTTCTTATATCAGAAGCCATTATTTATTCCTCTTAGAGTTGCTAAATACTTAACTATTGATGTACTATTATAGTTATACTACCTACAAGTTTGTTAGTTTATACATTCTACACTAAATATTAATCTAATTTTAATGCATTTTTAAGTCTGTTGAAATTTTAAATACAACTTATAAAGCTAATAAATACAAATAAATTGTATTTGAAAATATCAAATTAAAAATAATACTACAGGAAAGTGTATTATGGTAAAAACATATATAAAATTATATAATTAACTAAAAAAAAAGATCTAAAAGTTAAAATTATATTATTTATTAGTGTTATTTTATTAAAATCTTAATGAGCTATTGTAGTATTATAGCTTATTATTTATGTGTTTAATAATATAATTGAAATTAACTATTAAATTTACAAATATTAACCTAATGTCTATATATATATATATATTTATAATATATAGATAATATTTCTAAATAAATAAATAATAATCATATTTACTTAATATATCACTTTATTAATGATCATTAATATTTTTTTTTATAATAATTATACTTATAGCCTATAGGACATACTAACCTATAGTATAGGTTATACAATAAAACTGATATAAATGCATTTTAATTTTTCGAGGCATAGTAAGAGATTTAAATGTAATTTTGAAATTGTATATTTTGAATATGTCTAATAGGATTTTTTGGACTACTTGAATATGTGCACCTATATAATGAATGATAGATTCAAAGCTATTTTTTGTAAAGATTTTATAGTTTAAAAAAATATAATATTTGTATTATATATTTATAATACAATGCATACAATTTAAAAAAGTCGAGTTTAGCCTTTATTTGATGATTGTATCTTTAGTTTATCTTAACTTCAGACGATTACAGTTGTAAAAATCCCGATTATAGCAAGCTGTCAAAATTGGAATTTTTTTTTACTTCTGAGTAAAGTTATAAAATTGTATGCAAATTATAACAAAAATGTATATTTTTTTTTTGTCTGTTAAACAACAATAAATTAGTGTTTTACAGCCAATAAAACTGTATTGTATACTGTTAAATAAAAACTCCTGGGTATCATTATAATTTTATGGAAAAATGAAGAAGGAAAGATCTATAGTATACGATTTCATGACCGGTGGGCACCCATTAAAAATGTTGCAACGATGCTGATTTGATTTTGACATAACGAATCACGAGAGTCTCCGTTGTTGGTAACCATAATATCGGAAATTTTATCTGTTATTGTTAGGTACAGAATATTATTACTCTTTGGCTAAGTACTGAAAATAATAGTTGCATATAATATTTCGTTGCTTGGTATTTGATTCTCTTTATACTTTATATATTTTTTTTACAGTAAAATCTAAAAATGTAAATTTTAGTAATATTTTACTACGTATTTGAATGATTTATTAAACGAACATTGCTGAATTAATTGTTTACACTTAAATATGTTGTTTTTATAAAATATTGTGTAACTTTAATAAATTAAAAATATGTTTATATAATAATATTATATGAGTTGAATGATGTTATGAATGATTGTTTTTTTTTTAGTGATCATATAACACATTGCACGATGATTGTAATAAACACTGTGGTGGCGTGGCGATGTAATAGCTATACTAACGGTAAAAAACGGCGATTTTATTTTTAAATATACCGAATTACCGAAAATAACATAAAAAAGATCCCCTCTTTTTTACCAACTTAATTTATTATTTTACATATTTAAAATGTAGGTACTCTGAAGTGAAATCGTACTGACATTCAAAAAGGGGGTATGTTTAATTGGTGCCATTTGTGTTTCTCCTAATTACAGCCATATACACGCACATACATGCATAAATACATATCCAAACTCGAATGCGTATACATAGCACATGTATACATTTATGTAGGTATACTATATATAAATCTTTCCTCGTGTATATTTTCCAAGAAATAACATGTATATGTGTCTACAAATTTTGCATAATATAAAGTTGTACTTGATAAATCACATAGTTAGGTACCGAATTCGCAAAACATATTGTTGCATTTGAAACCTAGTTAATATTGATTATGGTTGTATAAGTAAATTTAAGTGAACAGTAAATTAATTATAGAAATAGATACGGAAAGTTTGTTACTATAATAAATTATATATTATGCTTTTTCAATGATATCGAAGCAATTGTTAAGATTTCATCAGTATTATTCCTATTATTTGTCGCTAATATAAAATAAACAAAATTATTTTTTAAATATAAAAGCAAATGAAATCAAATATATTTTTGTTCAAAAAATCTGATTGAAAGTTTAAAATTAGCAATATTTTGTGTAAGGTGTAACAATCACAGAAATTAACAAGTTATGGTTATATTTTATTATATGTAGATGAAAAACGTTTTTATCATAACAATTCAATTTTATAATTAAGTATTACTAATAGGAAACCTCCTTTTCAAAAATTGCCACCGGTACAGAAATGTATTTTGTTACAAATATTTTACAATTTTTACAATATTTATGCAAGTGCAACAAATGTTTCGAATATTTTAATTACTTGATTATATTAGGTTACTATCATATCCCCCACAAAGATGTATATATGGTAAGCCATATATATAAGCCTTCATCTGACAATCTTGAAATATTAAAAAATAGTTTTTTTTACCTAATCAAAATTGCTTGATTGACACGTGGGCATAGTTTTAATTAATGATGATTGTGTTGACCACGTTTTCTTAGATTTTTTTTTCAATTAATTATTTTTTATGGTAATTGTTATTGTTATTTTTTTTTTTTATGTAAAATTATAATATTACATTTTAGTGATTTTACATATTTTATTTAAAAATTGAGTTATGATAAAAAAATATTGATATTAAAATAGTTTTGTGGATATTCTAAAATTAATCATTAAATATAAACTTATACAGTTATAATAATGACCCAATATATTTAAAATAATGAATTAATATCTAGAATATATAGCTTATGTATGAGGCAGTAACAACTAATTATAATTTTAAGTGACTTAAATTAATTTAAGACTTAATTAAAAATGAACTTTAGATTTTGAAATTATAGAAGTTTTTATGAGTAATAAATTGTTGAAGATCAAAATTGTAGTTCTAATATAAGGGAAATCAAACTGGATTAAATACTTATATTGTGCAGAACCCATAGACACATAAAAAAAACCCATTCATTTTATTACTGACCTCTCCAAAAACGCTTCCAGCGCTTAAAGTGGCGATTTCGGTTTTTTGGTCGTCGGCAACGACACTAAGAATGCCTCTCTTTACTATATACATTTCTTTGCCCACATCTCCTTTACGACATATGTAATCTCCAGGACTGAATACCTAATTTTGATAGAAAAAAAAACGATATAAATTACAAAAACAAAATGATAAAGTTTAGGTTGTATGTATAGGTGGTACGCACTTGGAGTCTGAGTTTGAGCACGAGTTCTTCTAATAGGCCAGGTTCGCAGTCCTGAAATATCTCGACTTTCTTTAATGTGTCGAGATGTACGTGTATAGCTATTTCAGCTTTTAGTTTATCTGGTAAAGCTGCCAATACACGTTCTTCATCAAGAGCCTAATATTATAAAGGGTTTTGTTATTATTTGTATTCAGATTAGAGTCCAAAAAACGACTCAAA
Organism: Rhopalosiphum padi; assembly: GCF_020882245.1. NCBI lineage: Eukaryota > Metazoa > Arthropoda > Insecta > Hemiptera > Aphididae > Rhopalosiphum > Rhopalosiphum padi. The sequence goes on from NC_083597.1 coordinate 38,407,163, forward strand.
CATGATATATTAATAAAAAGAAAACTATACGGTTATTACTATTTAGTATTTATAAATATATACTTTTGGTAAGTAATTAAATTATTTATTTTGTACAAACTGTCTTACATCAGAGTTATTTATTTATTTGAATTCAAGTTTGACAATAATATGCAAATATTTGAAATTTTAAGCGATTTTATTTGAGCTATAGTTTGTTATACTTAAATTAAAACATTTAATACATTATTCAACACTATGTTAACACGTTTTTCGACAGTATATTTTATATTAAATTAATTAATTAGGATTTTTTATAATTATTAACCGTAAGATTCATAATATACAATAAATATTTTATGTCTATATGTTAGTATAATATTAAAACATGATTTTTTAAAAGTTTTTACGCATTAATAAATACTTAAAGCTATTATGTATGTATAATATTTTTTTGTCTTATTAATAAAAAAAAAAAGAAAATTATAATTTATATATTTATATATATATGTCGTATATTATACATAAAATAATCAGTTTGGAAAGAATCAGACGTTATCTGTAAAAGTTTTTGTAATTTATGTTTAGCCGCAGCAGTTCCATGACATAACATATTATTTTTTACCTCTACTTTCTGTCCATTATACTCTGTCGCGCTGTCTAAACTTTAAACATCGGTCAATATCAATAGCATTACTCAGAATATTCTCCACTTCAAAATTTAAAATATGAGCACAAAAGAACTTTATAGCTATTTATAATGATTCAATTGTACATGATATAAAATTTAAGTTGGATAATTAATAAATCCAAATTAAAAAAAAAAAACATTTTTTACTAAAATATGCATTATGTAGATCACTGTTATTAGCATCTAACATAACGTATTATTATTATTTGTTTTTACATAAATAATACTTCACGATGAAGTACCTCGACTAGGAAGCCTTTTTACCCTTTTATTTCTATTTTATTATTTTATGAATTAAGCTTATTGTTCAAACTCGAAACAGATGGTGTAAGAAATAATGTCGATAAAATATAAATAAATAAATGTAAATATGCGTTATAATTAATTGAATAATTATTTATTGTGAAATAAATTTATTTTTTGTGACTATAGACTATTATATGGGACTTTAATTTTAATTGCATATAGCTTATTGTATCGAAAATAATAATACATAAAATATGATATTCTCAGTTGTAAAAATATGCTAGAAAAATAAATAATATCTGTATGTCAATTTATGCAATTTTACTGGAAGATGGAAAATAATCGAAACATGCAAATAGGAAATTATATTTGAATTCGCAAGAGAATGATATGAATCTCAGTTACCTAAAAATCAGATTAAAACATAAAAATTCTATAACTGCTATATATCTTTGCCTTTAGCTATAAGACGAAAAAATTGATTTACGTTTGCAGGGATATTTCACAAACTAAAATTGAATTTATATTTTATCGCTTTTTAAAAGTATTGGTATCATCATCTCTATTTATTTATTCGAGGCCTACAGTATCTGAATTTTTATACTTTAGGTAAAGGGTTTTTTTTCGACGTTATGGTAAAAGGGCGCTGCAAAAATTTTAACTAGTCTTTTTTTATTGATTAGAAATCAAATTTAATTGGGATTTTTCACATTTTTTCAATAGCTTCATAAAGCGTAGAAAAAGTATTACGAAAAAATTATTGACAACCGGTGAAAAACATTGAATATACTCGAGGTCTTAACCGTTATCCAAGCAGAATGGAATTTGAATGCAATGAATCATTGCCAAGGGTTTATCATTTATTTGAAATGTATACTATGTAACAAAACACTATAATATTTTCTACTGTACCGATGTGATAGAAGTATTACGTGTTCTCAATTTCCAATTTCTGTGTTTTGAATTTATGGTTAGCTTTTTATTTTTTGATGATGAATATTTTTAATTTTTAGTCGGTTTTTAGAACTATATAAAGAATTGTAAAATCAAAGTTTTAATTATTGTTATTACACAAAAACGACGGTCATAATAAATTATTATTCATCATGGGGTAATACATTTTTAATACATTTTTTATTTTATACCTTCTTAGTTTTTTCTCGATTCTATATAACAGTGGTGTTATTTTCAAAAGTTTTTCGATCGCTTCTTTTATTATTTCATTTTTGTTTTTAAGGGGGGAAAGAGGACCAATACAAAACTTTTGAGACATCATGCAATACGTAATAATAATATTTTATATATTAAATCATAAATTGAAAAATGAAAACCGCAAGCAATATGAATAAGGAAGTGAATATAAAATACAATCGTATAGTTGCAGTCAATATTGTAAATTAAAATACCGTTCTATAATCTGGAATAACAATATTTATTTGACGTACAGATATTTTATTCTTTGGTGTTGAGATTAACGCGACAGTACATCATTATCTATTAATTATTAGTAATAAATTATGACATAATAATTGTGCTACTGGAAATAAAAGCATAATATACTCGTTTTTGTTTATCATTTTGTTTTACCGATAATTCAATATTAATTCGACGCGATTCAGTACGCAGACATTAAGAACACAATTTTATACGTCTATCTGTAAGTATGTGTATAGCTATATATAGTTACTATATAGTTAACGAATAAATAGTTTAGACTGAATATGGGGTGATTTATTAACACGGTATAACTGCCAATTGTGTTATTCAATTTTGAAAAGGAGATGTTATGCCTGTATTCATTATTATTATTATTATTATATACGTTTCTATATAACGCCAAAGTAAATATATTACAATGATAATGGTTCGGGTTGTATTATAAATGTATTATTGATATATTATCTTGCGCGTGTTAACAATAGTATGGTGGGTACCTGTATAGTGTATATATAACGATATGAAACATCAGAAAACAAAATTATTCATTCGATGCAAAAAATACAAAAAGACACATTACAATAATGTATCTATTATTATGTTATCATCCGCTACAACGAAAATACGCCTGACGAATTCGTGTACAAAACCGAGTTCTTCAGATATTATTTAAGATCGACGTACCTATATTATTACATTTTAATATACGCGCGTTTGAACGTTTTATTATATCGACGAAATGATCGTTATACAGAGACCTACGATAATTATTTACTGTATAAGCGATCAGCAACCCCTGAGATTTATTCACAGTGAATAATGTAGTGTGCCCCAAAAATAAACGAACGTACATCAGAATGATACGAAATTAATTAAATAATCAACACCAACGTGCGGGCACGCGTTGTCGACGTCGAGGAGTGGCAGCTGCTATTATTGTAGTAAACGGTGACAATTTTCAAACTTTACGATCAAAATTCCAAATTGTTTAAAACAATGAATCGTAGCGAAATCTTGCAATATGTCATGCGTAGGAACCTCTCTCTCTCTCACACACACACACACACACACATACACACACACAAACACACACCCTATCTCTTTCTCTCTATATCTATATATAGGTGTTACGGCGGAAACAAAACGATTTGTTTATAACAACTCCGAGTTTTATAGAATATGTTATTTAAGAACGTAATAATATATAATTTATCACACTCCACTCGTATGCTGTGTTTGACGTGATTTTTACAATAATCAACCGGGGCGAGAACGCTATAATTTATTACGCGAATGATGAATCATTGCGGAGGCTTATTTGTAGTGAGAAGCGCATGTTATAAACGCAAAAATACGTATAACGACTTAAATTAATGATTACACGGGACGGCCGACGCGAAAAGTTGTCGCTGTATATCGTCACAGTAGTACGACAAAACATTGACAATACAGAACGTTTTTAACGAATTTAATACGACTTATTTAAATAACTATTTCGTTGAAATCACGTGACCTTAAAATAACGGACACCTCTCACTTTTCAGTAATTCTTGTTATTACGCAGATGATTTAGTTTCGAATTAAATTATCGAACGCTCAACGCAATTCGATGTCTTGAAGAATAATTGTGTTTGAAGCTAATGTATAGTGATGGGATTTTGAATGAGACTACTGCAAATAAAAATCGCTGCAATGACTCAACAATTATACAATTGCCACAACGGATCGCAATAGTAGCTGGTTTTTCACGTAATAGTTATAAGTATTCACTTAATCCGTGGATCGAGCGAGTGGAAAGAATGAGGAATAATTGAAAGTTGAAAATACCCAAACCATAGGAACACACGAAAAATAATTTTAACTCACAGTCTGTGGGATCACATCAGACTACAATGGCGGACGTTGAAGTTTGTGAATAAATACTCCGCGCAGAAAACAATACCGCAAGAATGACGTCCTTAGTGAAATATACGTGCCTGTGAATATTACTAACGCATTGGGTTAGAGAGCATACAGGTAGTCGCTCCAGCCGAACAATTTAATGACTATCATTGAAACAAATGAAAAAAATAAGGGAATATATCAAACGTGTATTTTTTTTAAAACTATTTGACTTTGCGCACAAGGATAGTGAGTGAATGCGATAACGTGTTTGAAAGTACGGGGCAATATTAATTTGGAAATGTTAGTAATTAATATTTAATATACAATATTTATAATTTGTAAAAATAGTCCAAGTATAATAAAAAAATCCAATATTACACATTTTTTTAAAACCATTTGGACTATTATCCTTAGTATGAACATTCTAATAATTGAACAACTAATTATTCGAATTTTGATTTTGAGTAGGTACATCGAAATTATTAAAAATATTATTCACTCAATATAATGGGGAAATCTTATTTGAAAAACAGAAATCAGTATCACAAAAAAACTTGAAAATGTGATATAAAATATAAAATTTAAAAATACCAAAAATCAGAATTTCAATAAATTAATAATTATTAAAGGAATAATAGGGGAGAGTTTACTGAGTATATTTGATCACATATGTCATATAAATATATAATATAATAGTAGATACATTATAAATATAATTTGGATTTTGTAGAAATTTGCTTTTTTCTTTTGGTCTAAATCGAAACTATTCCAACAATAAATTAAATTTACACTACGTATAATAAAGCATACATTTTATATCTTTTTTGTTTTAATTTTGATTTTTATAACTTTTTTTGTTTTTATGAAATACGTTATGGTTAAACACGTAGTTGAAATATAATGTAAAATTTGATATTGATTTTAACGCCACCTAACTCCGTCATTATCAAAAGTACCTATTTTTTAAATTTATTTTCTAATATTTTTACTCATATAATTATGTAAGAATTATACAGTGGACAATATTTTTAACTAACTGCATACTTAAAGTCCATGTGAACATGTTAAATTCAAAGAATAAAAAAAATTAGCAGGCTTAGTATTCATTATTAGTATTCCAAGTTTTTATAAAAATAACTTTTAACCTAGCTCTTCTTTAAGATTTTTAGTGCTTTTAAATTTAAGTAGTCGCAAAATTTTTTTTACAGTTCTTTAGAACTACAAAATCCTTACTTTGTTTATAAACGATCCGATTGCCGAAGTTTCCCCGGTTTCCCGGGTGTTTCCGGTCCCACGCTATAGTGTAGGTTACCTACTATTTTTTTTGTCTTCGAATCTCCCCTGCCAAGTACGGGTACACGCCCGGACGGCGAAAAATTCACTTTGGACGGCGTCCAAAAAAACTGTAACATTAATTACCACCGCACCGTTTTCAAGATAGAGTTGGATGCGGGGTCGAGGATCACGGAGACTACGCGTCGTTGTAATATAGTGGAGGCCTGGGGTCCGGGAGGGGGGAGGGTTAACCGGCCCCTTTGTACGACAATACAACGTCCTAGGCTCGTTCCGGGCCAACCGGTACACATAATACGGATCTTGTGTGAGTATAATGCGCGTATTATTCAATTATTGTAACCATTCTGTATGGTCACTGTTACGCGGAGTGATCTACGACTTATACAACTCGGTAACGCGGTGGTCACGGACCGTGCGAGTCGAACCCGATTTAGTGTCTCCAGCCTCGAAGAAAACCGTCCGGGCCCAAATCGGCCGTGTTCGCATTAGCAGCCACCTCAGCTGCTATGTCGACACGTCGACACCGTTTCTCTTTGTTTATATAGTATATCCATGTCTGACACGCGGAAGGCGAATTCCGAAAAATACGAGACAAAATAAATAGAGTTTACTGATTGCTCCAGTGAATTCGTTTTCAAACTAACGAATATTATGCTCGAAGTAGACGTGTCGTCTACTTAAAATAATAATATATTTTTGGCACAACTTTCATTTTCTGCGAAAAAAATAGTTAATAAATTTAAAAAGCGCGAACAGGACATGGTCGTCGGGCAATAGGAATCCGCTTCATTGTCTGTCGGTCGACAGCGATGCGCGTATTTAATTAATTTTCGGTCCACAAGCGTTGGTCCTTACTGTCTCACTCCGGTTTTGCTTTGCTTTCCGTTAAAATGTATGTAATGTTATTCGTATAATATGTGTTGAGAACCCTTGACTGTACACTTGGTAATTAGGATATTTTTAGCCATGTAAGTATAATGTATTTTGCATTTTTTTAATTACTCTTATTACAACACAATTGCTTGTTGATGTATGAAATTTGTTAGATCGTCGTAAAGATAAAACGGTGTTTTGGATAATTAAATAAATAAGTAAAATTTTGAATCAATTTGTTTTATGTTTAATATTTCTTAAGTACTTAAGTGTGAACTCAAAAATAATTAAAATGTCGTCACACCCGGAATTAAACCAGGACTGACTGACTAATGGACGGTATCGGCTCAAACCGAACTACCATACACAACATATGTTTAATCTCGTAACACTTATATAAATGTCTGAAAACTGTATCATTGTATAATTTATCGACTATAAGTTTATTCGAATTCATCAAACTTTAGATTTATATGTGATTTGGAATTATATATTATGTATATATATATATATATATATTATATGAATGCTTTTTTATAATTGATTTTACGAAAACGTTAGATATATTACGAATTCTTGTTTAGAGTAATCGAGAAAATTAACTAGAAGCTTATTTCTTTATAGAATATCATATACCATTATAAAAAATTACATTTTTTTAAGATTTAATTTATAGAAGGGTTTTAAAAACTGTTTTCAGTAAAAACTTTTAAAACCCAGTATCATTGATTATAATATGATACAATAATTATTGTATATTTTCTCAAAAATTGGATATTTTACTACTTTACTTTAATTAAATTTATGTTTTTGCTTATAATTTTAACTTATATGTTAGAAAAATTAATATACATACATTTTATATAAAAAAGACTAAAAAATTTGTTAAAAAAATATTGTAAAGTCAATAGTTTTACTTTGATATTCAGTATCAAAAAAGGATTTGACACCATTAAAAATTACCATAATTAATAACTTTTCTAAAAACTTGTCGGTAAAATATTAATTAAACCAAAGTTATAACCATTCTCGATAAAATGTGCTGTTAACCTTAAAAGTACTTAGAATCGGCTATAATATTTATTAATATTGATCGAATTTGTCGAATAAAAAATGTACCTATAAGTTATTGATGTAAGGATATATACATACTTGACCCTTATTAAATTAATTTGTATTAATTAAGCATATATTTTTAATTTATAATAACGAGAATTATTTGACATACAAAGTGATTATAATTTATTATGTCATTTATTTAATGACAAGGTCATTAAAACTTTATTATCCGATAATTATCTTTTCTACACAAATAAAAAGGAATATTTTTCGTAGGTATACATATTAATTAATTGAACTTCAATGATTTTTCGTGGGACGTAGATATTTTTGTAACTAAACAAGAATGTTGTTTATACATTTTTATAAAAACTATGGCTGTACATTGATTATTTATAGAATAAACATAGTTCATAAAAAAATACACATTATTCAACGATAATAATTTTTCTAGAAATAAGCCATATTTACATAAACAAAGCTTATTCAAAATTGAACCACCTAATCAATCTAATTTAACCGTTCAATATCTATTTAAAATATGTAAAAATTGCTATAGTTTTATGGAAAAATAATAAACGAGTATATGAACTACTAATCAATTAATAATTCAAGAATTATGATACCTCGTTTTTAATAATTAAAATTGAGTAAAAAAATAATATAATCATGTAGTTACATCAAAAAAGTATTCCTATTTTTGAATGACTTTTGTGTGTTTCAATTTTTTTATTAAGTGTAGCTTGGGATGAAACAATACGCAGTATCAAATTAAAAAGTAAACATAATACTTACGGTAATATATATAATAGTGACAAAAATCTGATTCAACTATAAATATATATTTTATAATAATGATGATTGATAAACATTTAATTTATTTTTAATATAAGCAAACTAATTATTTAATAAATTATAATTATGTTAGTAAGATTAACACGTTTACTGGAATTTAATGATTGTGTAAATTAAGTTTTATTTTAATGCATCTGGTGAAGTGAGATAATCGACAGGCGGTTCTAAATTAGATTAAATATTGAACTCTAAACTTGTGTTAATTGAGTTGCTAAATTAATGTGCTTGCATTCAATCTATAGGTTCATAATATTATGTATATATATACATTTATTATATACATATTTACTCGATGTAAATGGGAGTTTGATTTATATTAATTCTAAGCGAATGGGATGATTAACTACGCCACGCGTAATGCGTTTGTGTGATTATAAGTGTCTAACTATACATTAAGCAATACATTTTCTCATTTCTTTGTACTTAAATAATTTAATAGTATATAGAGTAATATATTATTAAACTTATTTGTAAAACTATTTGTGTATACATGTTTTTCATATACTTACTTAGTATCTATACTTATTTAAATTAGGGACATTGAAGTTAGTGTATGAACACATTCATAAATTTCAAAAATGAGATAATTTGTTAAAATATTGAACATTCACTAATTTAAAGAAATACTTGAATGCGCAAAAATTATTAGACTGTTATGCTTTAATACCTATGATATTATACAGAAATTTCTGGCCACCCATTTGTAGCAATTCTATACTTTCCACAAGTAACGTGAGATATTTTTTTTGATAATTGTTTACGTATTATAGTATTTTATATAAATCTAAATATAGTAATATGCTAGTATTAAAATAATATATTATTCTATTAATATATTATTATGTTAAAGTATTCCGAAAATATGAAGATAACAACGAAGGTGTATAATAAAAATTTAATTTTTGTGGCACCTAATGAGTATAGTATTAATAATATGCTGTTAAAATAATACATTTGTATTTAAAAAATAAAAACATTATTGTATAACGGCGTTCTAGATAGGCTTTTTAGGTACATATATGTCGTGTGGTCGGTTTTACCGAAACGTTTTAATATATTGTAAGATTAATAATAATTTGCATAATTTACTATGACGCGTTTAGTATATTATTACGTCTTTGACAAAATATTAGGTAACTCAGAGTAAAATGTTTGTTATTATGCCAAGGACATAATTTTGATTTAAATTACAATTTATAAATAGATAACCTTTTAATTCATAAAATAGTTGTATTGAAATGTATCTAGCAATATCCAATTAATTATCGTTAAATGTTATCATAATAATATAATGTCAATAACATTTATTACAGACTTAATATTTATTTTGGTATTCTAGAAATTATACAAGTACAGTTATAACCGTAAATCAAATAATAGTAGCACTAATAATAATGTGTTGTACACAATAGTGTACAAAGTATAAGTCATTAAACTTATGAAAATATAACTATTTAAAATAAATTTGACGATTTTTTTATTAGAAGATCATAAACACTATGTTGAAAACTTATCCTTAGCATAACAAGACAAAATTACAAACTTTCACAAACTTTTCTCAGATTAGTCTTAGGTAACAACTTGACTCTCGCAAACAAGATTTATAAAATTTTCATTGCAACACTTATTGATATTTAGTATTGTATACAATATGATAGAATGGACTATATTAATAATTTTGCAAAGGCTTCTTAATTGTGTTTAAAGAAGATGATCACATTTATACTAAATTAATAGTTTTCAAATCTTTGTCAAACAATTTTCATTTATTTTATTACAGTTAGATTATTATCATAATATTATACCATAAAACCTAACCTTAAATATTAGTTTAAATTATTACCAATGTTTATTATTTCTATTTACTTATTTTAAATTAAAATACAATTATAAATGCTTTTAATTAAAAAATTAAATAAAAAGTAAATTAAATATAATAACATGTTTTGTTTTTGAAGTTTAACTCATCTGAATAATTTAAATTTGAATTACAAAGATTTTAGTTTCGGTCAGGTTTAAACCTGATTTTAAATCATAATAATATTTTAATTATCAATGGAAATGGTTTCAAATAAAGTGTGTTTAAGAAAATTCACATTGTTTTATTAATTTATTATAGTAGGATAACAATTAAAATATTAATTTAGCTATATTATAATAATAATATAGTCTGTAATATGTTTTATCTGAACAAATATTTCAAGTGTAATATGTTATATAATGTGTTTTAAAGGTAGGCACAAAGTATGAATTATATTTTCTATTCAGTGATCTTGAACTAAAAATAATATTGTCAGAAAGAGTTTGGCAATATTGAAGTACTATTTTTTTAAAAGATTTTATATTGCTAAACATGTATTTTAAATACAATATTTGGATGGATCAAATTTTGCATGTAATTTTGAATTTTTGAAAGTGGCTTTAAAAGTTTAAAACGAAAACTGACTGAATTACGAGTTAAAATAAGGTTAAAAATACGCAAAACCATACGTAAATTCAAAAATCGTCAAAAAAGTGTATTTTGGTATTGCTAACCCTATTTTAATCCGAGGTCACTAGATAAAATATTTCGTGTTATTTTTAAAAGAAAATACTTTGGATAGTGTATATATAGGTACCGACAATGTGTTTTTTACTTACACATTAATGGATATTATTACTCATCATATTTGCTTTTAGTATTTCTGTAATCTTATTTATTAAAAGAATGTTGTTCTTTGAAAAAAATTCGAAACAAAAAGATGATTTTATAATTTCAATATAGTGTCAGGTCAAAGTAACTACCTATATGGTCATAAATTTTACACCAAAAAAAAAGTGAAGCTGAAAAAAAGATTTTGTTAAAAGCGTGTTATGAAAATATTATTTGAACATGGATTATCCATTAAATAATATTAGTAGAATTTATAATTTATAAAAATTTGATTATTTTTTGTGTACCGTTTATACTTAAACATTAATTATTATATTTACAATATTAGCTTATTAAAATCTTAACAGATTATATTTAATAGGAAATTTCATTATTTTGCATCTAAAACTCTTGTTATATTAAAATCTTTACAATTGAGATACACTATAAGTCAAAAGAAAATTGTAGTATACAATAATTATTCCTCTAGATTAAAAATGTATATATTATAATCTATGAGTACCTAGGTATGTTTAATAAAATACATAATTTGTTATGAGTAATCAAAATGGTTATAACTTTCATATGTATGTAAATACACGGACAATGTTTTTCTATAAATTATAGTTATTACTTATTTGATATAATATAGCAGTATAGCACGTAATATAATTATTTTTATATTTATTGTTTAAATATGGATAATTTTAAGTAATTTTAATTTTGTAATTTGATTTTTATATTTGTTATATTTTTTTGTTGTTCGTAATATTTAAAATTTGTTAAATAAATATTATTTAAAAACCAGACGTTCACAAGTTATAAATAACCGTCATATTAATAATTATTTCATTAAACAGGTTTTGGTAACATTACCTGTTTGTTAGCCCAGGTATAGGCAAACCATCTGATAACTCTCGCCTCTAGTTCCTTGGAAACCCGCCTGAAGGCCATGTACTGTTTGACGCCGTCCATGCGGTTCTGGAACTCTACCCTGGCCACATTCATGTTGCTGATCATACTGCCGATATTTCCCACGATCGTGGCAAAAATGAGTACACCGGCCAGGAAATCGGCCACCACGAATACGTGTTCCAGTTCGTTTTCCGGCTGCGGTGTTTCACCTGCGAACCGAATGATTATTATACCTCATGTCATTTACGAAATTACAGTATTTTAAGTTCAAGTTCATAAACTTCAACTGAGATATGTCTTAACAAATAGATGCATATTGTATACGCGTAAGGAGAAAGATATTATAGTGAAAGAGAGATAAAAGATAACATTGGATTAAAGTGCATATAGTCGTACAGTGTTTTAGATTGGACGAAAATCACACTTTATCCCAGTAAAGCGTGAAAGGGAGTGATAGAGCTGTAGGTACGGTTATTTGTCTTGTGGTTCAATAGTCGTTTAACTTTAGTCCCCCTCCCACCGATATACTCTTATTTGAGTAGGTGCACTGGGCCACATTTATGTGAGCTAAAAAAATAAGCGATAACAATCGACCAGCGGAATACACAACGAATCTTTACATCGATTTTATGTAACAAAGTAAACCTCTTTAGACGGTCCACTAGAAACTTGCTGTAGATTTTGCTGTTTGTTGTTTGTACAAGAAATAAAGGAAGACAAAAGTTACAATTTAATTAAGCTCGTAACTTTTTCAATGAAATTGTTAGTTTTACTTTGGTATTGATCCTCATTACAGCATAATATTATTATAAAATGTACAAATAACATAAATCATCAGGAAAAGTTTTAACTAAATTGATTAGAGAAAATATACGACTTGTTGTAAGGTGTACGATAATGTTTCGTGTAACTATAACGTGTATCAGTAATATATCGATTTAATACTTCAAAATTATTTTCTACCCGTTTGGATTACTGCAGAGATTAAAAGAAATTAAAATATGCTATTCGAAAGATAAAAATTTGCTAATTGATCTAAAAATAAGAATAAACAATTAAGGTATTTAAACATCTATTTTATATTTATTTATTCGATAAAAACCGTTATTAAAAACAATAGTTCTTCGAACAAAACCTAATCGATTTTAATATAAAATTTTAGAGATGCATTTGACTCGGAGATTGAAACAACAACAACTAATCTTAATCAAAAAAATACTATGCATATGATTCAAATATAATGTTCTGATAGTAATATAATGGCGGAACACGAAGAGTTACCTACAGTTTTAACATCACCGTATTCGTATACTGTTATAATACGTCATATTTTATACGATATAATATTATTCAATATTAATGTTATGTATCTAATGGAGTATTGGAACATTTTATATTGATATTTGATGTATCACGTTTTTAAGGTTTAGCTATATTAAAAAAATGTTAAGTGACAGATTTCCCATCTTTGTCGAATTGAATAAGTGTCATTGGACGGCACGGTTAAACCATATAATGTGGAACACGTCCGTCTGTGTCGGATGTCATGCTCGAGGACGAACAATAGGTAAGTGCAATATTCTTTCATCCGCTTTCATGTGGAGTTCGAATAAATACTCGTAATGTAAATAAACGTTTTTATACGGTATACGGTGGGTCGGCGTAAGGTCTAAAAAACAGCAATAGCTTTGTAATATTTTTTGTCGTTGAGAAAAAAATGTTCTGTTTTTTTTCACCGTTCGCCGGGTGATTATTATCGACCATTTTTGTCGTGCTAAATATTCATGAGGCGGAGTTCTTTTACACGGCCATTCCCGATATAATATAATAGTATTATATATTAGGCATAAAACTATGTGGGCGTAGTCGGTGTACCATATTATTATGTCACTACCCCAACGGGTTTGAGATTGACAACGATCGAAATGTAATAAATATTATTAACATAATATATGTTCATCCGTACTTTAAATAACTATATGTATGATTGATTACATTTAAATTATACGTAAAAATGTCCATCTTTTTCAAACGTTTACGGTTTTTATTTTTTGACCATAGGATACAATATAATTTTAAAACAAGCGATAATATGGTAGAATTAATTTTTATAACTCGATTTAGAAGTATAAAGATAACGGTTGATATCATCGAATTCATAACTTGACGTCCTGACAATATAAAATAGTATCTACTTCAAAAACATATTATATAATTTTCATCGATAAAATAATAATTTATTCTTTGAAGTATGAAATTACATAATGTAGGTATAATCCGCTATTTGTTATTTATTTGCATTTAACGATAGGATACCATCATACCAGTTATTAGGATCGAATAGTAAGACTGCAAGCATAATACTATTATTAGTTATCCTTATCCATATTTAAACTGTATAATAAATCACATCATCATTAATCAAATAAACAATTGTTGCTTTAATGATATCGAAATCTTTAACTAGAATTATTATAGACTGCCGCGTGCCGGGGAAGTGGCAAATGATTAAAAAAAAACAGTGTATACACGTTCAAGACGTGTATTGATCATTGAAAAATTATTAAAACGAGTTTCGAACATATTATTATAACATTATTATATACTGCCGCGCTGTAATAGAGTAATCGATTAAATATCACTATTACAATGCTATAGAAAAAATGGCGTTTCGTACGTTTAGTTGAGTCGTATCATCCGTATAATAATAAAATACGTCGTGCCATTCGTTAGTAAAAGTTATTTCTATCGTTATATAATATAGTGACCAGACGTACTTTTTTTCGTAGGACAGTACTCTTTTTTGACGTGTGTCCTAGTGTCTTTAACAATAGTGTTAAGTATATGTTATTGTACTCTTTTTTTATAATTATTATGGGCTAATACGTGTTTATGTGTTTTTACTGTTTTTTATAATGTAATTATTAATTTATATTTTATGGTTCGACCTAAAGCATTATTATTGGTTGGTAGCACGATTTAAGATATACTAAATCGTATATATTTAAGTTTTACACTTGGTATTTTTACCTTTAAAAAATAATCTATACTTTTAGCTTAAGTTTTCTTTAAATTCTTCAATATTAAAGTATTTTCATCGTAAAGACACATAATAAATGAGTTGACATTATAATTTCAAATAATTGGTTTTTATAATTGATAACAATAATAAAATAAATAGAGTATCTAATCAGATGATAAAAAAACAATTATTATAGAAGGAGATGACCTATGAAAATATGGGTAAAACGGTTAGAACTGTATACCTACGCATTGGGCAATTACGACAGAGAAGGAGCTAAGTTTTAAAATGTAATTTTTTTTAAATTTTTATATCTGGTCACCATAGACTTATACTGTAAATTTTCCAATAACAGAGATAATAATAATAATATATAGTTGGTATAACCGATACCAAACTATATTACCAATAACGAACGCGTTAAGATCGTATACCGTATAATATAAATGATTATTTTGGTAATTTATTCGCACTCCCCATACACTCGGGCGTTTCGTAATCGGTCGACTGGGTTTCGCACGGCGACCGGATCGGTAAGAAAATCTTTGTTACCGGCAAACAATAATAATAATAATGTGTGCGTGTGTGTGTGTTGTACACTGTTATTATTGTTATTATTACTATTATTATTATACAATGGTTGGGCCGCTGATTATTTCCCGTGCGACATACATTCCGCATTAGCATCGTCGCCGCGGCACGAAGAAAGGTGGAAAATACGGCAATCGAGAAAATCGAGACCACCGTCACGTGGACACGATTTTCTTGGGGCCATTTCGTGTCGGGATGATGAATGACTGTGAATTTGCTCCGCGCGCATCCCGCGCCGCGCCACATGCAGCACCGTGAACGTCCCGTCGTGTTAACCGAACGCACTCGTTTTATTTTATTTTTTTTCCCGCCGTTTCCTATATATTATTATACCGCACACCCGCGCACACATTTCGAAACATATTATACGCGGTGCGGTTGTGTGGGCATAATGTCTATTAGATTTTTTACGGGGTCCTTCGGCGGTGTTTCACTATTATTTTTTTCCCCCTTCATTTGTTTTAGCGGGCGCGACAGATGTTCGGGGACAAGATAAAATCGCTGGTTGAATCAGCACGAGCCGAGACGAATTATTAATCTTGCGCCGCTTCCGTCAGTCAAATGTCCATCACTTTGCATTATATATTGTGCACAGCTAGTGTTATAAATGGCTGCAGGGGTTTTTCCACCCGCAGTTTTTCAGGCGTGTTTTTGTTTTAACACAAAAGTGGAGAAACTAAAAATTAATTTCTGACTAAAAGGTTAGGTGCTACTCGCCCACCTATACAATTATTATGATTTTTATATTTAAAAAAACCTTTTACGCTCATAACTCAAACGATCGTACCTACTCTTCGGTACAAACGAATATGATATGTATATATATATATATATTATACTTTTTAAACCTTTTAAACTTTAATGTAGGTTACCAACACTACACCACACTTTCAACTTGCAATCTACATTCTCCCATTATGATTACAATACCAAGCTGTTATAACTTAAAATATAAATATTTTTCTATTTTTAACAAGCTGATTTTCTTGTTCAGCTAATAACGTAATATTATTATATTTTATTTTGCAGCTGTTATCATACATTTTGTATTTTTTTTATACCCAAAGAATAATTTATTGTTAATATAAAGTTTTCAATAAAAATATATTATAAAAAGTTAAGTTCAAGTTAAAATATATCATAAAGATACAAAAATATATTTTATTATTGGTTAAATAAAAATAAACTTATGATACTATGAAAACCATATTTACACTAAAAATATCTCAAAATATACCTTTTAATAAACCAATTTAAAATGAATTCCAAATAAATTTCTTCTACACTGAAATTTAGTTATATTTATTATAATAATAAATTATATTATATATTTTTATATATTTTTTGAAAATATTTTAGTTATATCACTTTATATTGTTTACATATTTACTAACTTTTGAAAAACTATCAAGATAGCCTATTTGATTAATTTTATCATTTTTAATCATATAAGAAGGATAGTGAATTATTATTAAAAAATTAATGTTTGGGGTCTACAGTTATTGCATATCCTATTAAATATAAAAATATGTTGATAAAATCAATGACTTGTTAATAGTTGTTTAAAATAAAAAAAAATACAAGTCTAATAAACGAATAATTATACAATAGAAAAATGGTGATAAACTTTAAAAGCTGGAAAATATTCAATGATACGAAAAAAAATATATAATAAATGGTTTAATTTATTATTACTTCCAGTTTATAATTTTGTGTAATTTGATTACTTTAGATTGATATATGTTTTTTGACATGGATCCATAGAAGAAGAAGAGTTCTAAAAGTTTGATTAGCTATTCTTGATAGTTTATAAAACAAATAAGTGGTATTATACGGTTTTTTTTGTTGTTGTAATTTTTCAATATTTTAAGAAAATTGATATAAGCATTAGGATAATTATGTATTTTAACTCATTAAAATAATTTAAGTAATCTTATAAAAAGTCATCACGTCATAATATAAATTCATAGTTGTTATGTATAACTTTTGTTTATAAATTCGTGAAAAATGATAAATTTATTGAAAAAGTTTTTTTTGTTTATTTCAAAATTAATTAATTAATCAACTAACGCATATTAAATAATTTCGTATATCTCTAAATTATTCGTATTTGTATTCTAGTTTTTAGATTTAATACTATAGTATAATCTTAATTTTTTTATACACGTAAAAATTTTATAGGTAACCGTAAACTATTTTTATGAACTGTTATGATTATAATTACTACTTGTAAACACGCTCTACCTATGGCAATTCCACTCAAAATATATTTTCTTCGATGATTTACTATTAAATCTTAATATAACACCCAGGCCACTAACTCTACTATTGTACATATTTCTTTGTTAAATCTTTGTTTCAGTAAGAACTAGAGTAGGTAACTAAATATATCACATTAAATATGATTTATTATTGATTTGGTCTTTAAAAAATATTCATTACGATGAGCTATTATTCAAATATATTTGAATACCTATATTATCATTAAAAATATTGAGATTTCAACCGCTTAAAACTTTGGACAGTGGCCAATTTTGCATAAAATTATTATAGAATAAAACTTTTATTTGGCATAATGCCCATTTAATCACCTCAAGTGGACATCTTAATCTACGGTATAAACCGTTTTACTAAAGAGAAAAAATTACAATTCCCAGAGACATTCGGCTAAGCATGCAAAGCACTTAATATATATAATTCTCTTTAATAGGTTTTTTTTATTATTATTCTTTCTTCTTCCTTTAAATACTAACTTTTTTCTACGCGTGCTGCACGACGTTTTTAAACCATTGCATTACATTCAAAACATTTATTTTACAGGCGTCATTATACATATTGCATTATTTTTTGATTAAATTCTACTGTCGATTGATATTTTTTTCCTTACCTATAGTTGTGAGCGTGAGTGTCGACCAATAAAAACAGTAAATGTACTGTCTAGATAGCGATGAATTCCTAGCACCTTGCAAGTTGTACACCCAGTTGTCCGACCCAAATCCGATCACATAGCTTATAGCAAAGTATAAGCACGAGTTCCAGTGTATTAGTATAAGTATGGCGAACACCACCTTGCAAATGCGGAACACGTTTGGGTACCCGGTTTTAGTTTCCGTGCGGTCGAAGAACTCCAGCATCCTGGGTACTCGGAGCAGTCGATTGGCACGGACGATTACAGGACAGGGCAGAACGTCTGCCGAACAGCTGCCTGACGGCCACCACAAGTACGCCAAGTCTGTGGGAAGCAGGCTCAGAAAGTCTGATTTCCATTTGGACGTGCTGAAGTAGTTTTCCCGTAGCTTATGAGAATTGCGGACCATGAGACCTTGGTCCAGGAAACCTAAAAATAATGATAATAAAAATTGGCGTTAGTAAATGCTATGACTATTATTATTTGATACGGACGATGATTGCTGAACTATAAAAATATAAAATGAAGTTAACCCGTATAAACGTGTAATGAACAATTTCTTAAACGACCCAATTCTTATTTTCCGTTAATAATCGAACCACACCGTTGTTAACCCCATTGGATAGTTATATATTTACACGGAAAATAAAAGTCGATCGATGAACGTATTTTGAAAATTATTATTCCCGACGGAGAATAAAGAAATTACGGTGAAATTGTGTTGTAACGGTACCGTGTCAAGTTGGTTTTATAGAGATACTCGAGTTTTTCGTTTTGAATAATATTCCAATCTATGCCTTTAGAATATACGAAACTTTTGGTTTTAAGCCGTAGTACATTAATTTCACGTGGAAGTTGAAGTTTACACTATTGCTGTTATCGATTTCTAATATAATGTTTTTTTTTTTTTTTTTAGATTTATAATCCATTTAAGGTACAATTAGTAACTGTGAATTGTGATAACAAAGTAAATATGACAAGAAAATATTCACATTAATGGGATGATTTTGGTAATCACCAGCTAGAAAACTGCAGTAACTAAATTTGTTTGCATCTTTTAGAAGATATCTGATTCGATTTTTTTCGAATCTTCTGTGTACACTACTCGGAAGTGAGTTGGAAGATAATTATTTTATTAATGGATTGTAGCTAAAGTTTATAGCATTTAAATGTTATTATTGGTAGGTATTTTTAAATATCTGTGGAAATTTTCGTTTATAAAATACCAGACAAAAGTGGTTATTTGCAGAGAACGTGATTATAAGATATTATCACGATCGTGCGCTCACAATATACATATGTCGGAATCATTATTAT
The DNA here is from genome assembly GCF_020882245.1 of Rhopalosiphum padi. Taxonomy (NCBI): domain Eukaryota; kingdom Metazoa; phylum Arthropoda; class Insecta; order Hemiptera; family Aphididae; genus Rhopalosiphum; species Rhopalosiphum padi. The sequence continues at coordinate 38,426,868 of NC_083597.1, forward strand.
TCTTTGAAAAATCGTAATATTTTAATCGTATAAATGCATAATATCGAGCACGGTCATCGCGGTCGTTACTCGGCGATCTTCATCGTGCTGTTTATTTCGACAAACTATACACGGGATATCTAAAACCAAAAAATCGACTGCCGTTGCTGGTGTATTACATGAAACGAACGCAATAATAGCACGTCGTCCGCAATTGAATTTTCAGATGGATCGAAAACGACACGATAATATAATAAACATGTATATGTTGTGTGCTGGATAACGTACACACACATATATATATATATATACACGTGTTCATTGTGTTACCTGTCGTCGTGCGGCGGTGACGGCGTAAGATATATTATAATAAGTAATGACACATCGCGTCGAAAGCACGACGACGTATAAAGACGGATTTGGATTATTTTTTCTTTTCGATTTCGTTCTTACGGTTATCGTCGTCCGGTTTGTATGGGATCGGTATAGTGACGGCTTACTGGAGTGTGTGTGTGGAGCTTCTGTGGGTTATTTATTTATTTTTTATTCCGGTGTAAAAAATACGGCACCGCACGTTGGTCGAAGGTTTGCAAACATATTATTATTATTATTTTTGTCCGGCACTCCGCAGTAGTGTATTGTGTGAATGTTTAGGCAAAAACGATCGCACGCACACACGCACCCACCTAAATACCCACACACACACACACACACCAACATATATACATATATATAGAGAGACCTATTAATATTTACGAGACCTTAACGTATATCGTGCCCAAACCACCCCGACGCGCCGCTGTCGCCTCATATATATAATATATTGTATACGTATATAAAATACTAGTCGCAATACGTATCGGTCCCCGAACGTTATTAATGATGTCCCCCGGAACTCGGTGGGACCGGATGTTGTAAATAAAAGTGCGTGCGCGCGTTTTATTTCCCAGTGTGATTTACTGCCGTTCGTCCTGCGCGTCAGGCATGTGTGTGTGTGTGTGTGTGTGTGTGCAGTGTCCGCGCGCGAAAGGAATCGGCTCCTCTCCCCGACCCATCGCCACTATCGTCGTGGACAGTGAAAGAGCACCGCCGCCCCGCGAAAGCGAGAAATTTGTCGCACTTGGCAACCGAATCGCCCGGAAAAATGTAGCGATGCCACCCGATCAACCGTGTGGCGGGCGCGGGTATGGTGTCCGCAGCTGTGTGCGCTGATGCACGTGCCGCACACGTATAGCGAACACGAATGACGTAAGAACACAATGCCATCACAGCGTCTTGTCCGAATTCTTCGGGAAATCGATTTTTCACGCGCACGCACACGCAAACGAGCCGTCGACGATATATGATTGTCTGTAGCGCACTTGAATATCGATCGATCCGACGACGGCCTGCGACGTAATTATGATTTTGTACGCGCGTAAAAAATAAATAATAAAAACGCTACCAAACGGACGCGGGCTAGGGCCGGAATAGGTTACCTGATCAGTATAATTCTCACGGGTACTGCGATATTTTTCACTTTTAAATTATTTGGAAAACGGCTAGAAGTCCATCGAAGTCTATACACGATATTATATTATTATACAGACACGAAATATACGTTCACGGATACACGTTAGTGGCTATTGCACGATATTATAGGTGTCTATAGGATCAGGTACACGTTATGCCGGTCGGAAAACAGTGATTTATGAACTTTTGAAAAACGGTTAACGCCGAAGAAGATAAAATGGACATCGGATATATGACAATGTGTTAATACAAAAATCTTAATACCTAAGTAGTGAAAACGATAATAAACTTCGAATATTGGAAATAAAATTAAAATCATAACTTCTTGGATTATATTACAATTTACAAGTATAGAATAAACATCAAAATATATTTTTGTGAGGCGATTTAAAGCATACCTCGTCGTGATGTTTTTTGAGTGTACTAAAGAGCTCATATCGAAATTAAATTTTTTGAAAATAATATATATTTATAGTATATGTATACTATATAAATTATATACATAACATACTAAAACGTGTAATTGTACATGATGTTGTACGTGATGTACCCAAACATGTTATGGACAAACGATTGAATTCGTTACCAAAATTTTATCAGATTGTATTACCATTAATATAGCCATGATTATTTTGCAGAGAGCTTTTTATATTACTATAATATACTTTGTGTTTAAATCATAAATAATTAAAACCTTATAATAGGGATTCAAATTAAAAGTCAAAGCTGTTCCTTATAAGTTATAATACTTTTAAAATTTAATTATTGTAAAATATTTATAACATTTTTTGTTTGTCTCAGTTTTTTTTTTTTTTTTGATCTTGGGTTGTGTTTAATTGATTTTCTATACGCAGTCTCGGCTTGTTTTTCATTTTTAAAAAGTATCGTTCTTTTCTTTAAAACATTTGACACAATGGTTTTTAATAAGAATTTTAAATTAGCTACGTGATATTATTAAATATGTTGAACTTTAAATACAATATTATATAAAAACAAAATTCCATTATAAACTGTAGTCATTGTTCTGTCACGATTAATCTGGAAGATGAATAAGATAAAAATGATCGTATTATGATAGGCGATAAACAGACTTGCAATCAGCTAATTAAATATATTTAGGTAAGAACCACAAATTAAAATATTATGTAGAAACAGTTGTTTAGAAATAATCAGCCAACAGGTCACCAAACGCTAGGTTACGTCTGACGTGCGCTTGGGAGGGGTAGTTTGGAAAGACTCCACTACTGCGTGCTAAATTTCTTCTCTCCAAATATTATATAGTATATATGAATCGAAAAAAATATTAGGATTTTTTAAATTATGACTAATATTAATGAATATTATCTTAAAAACTCAATACTGAATACTGAATACTGTTCACGCTGACCGATATCATATAAACTAACTGAAAACGCTTAGTCACACTCGTTCCCTTTTTCCCCTCTTTTTCGTTTTTTTTTTTTTTAATTTTAATGACGATCATTATAGTTAATTTTTTTTATAAATATTAATATTTCTGTCGAACAAATCACATGATTCGAATTGGTCGTAAATTTTGTTTTATGACAATAATAATAGCTATTATTATTATTATTATTATTATTTTACTACTACTATTATTTACACGTCATAACCAATTTATTGGAAATGTACTATCCACGAATGTACGGTCAGGGAAAAATAGATATCAACGGTCAAGCTATAATATCACACTCTAATAAAGTACCATGTTATCAATTTATTTTGCCATACCCACGAGACAGGTGTGTTGTACCACGTGGATTGCGTCGAACAGTGAATGCGTATATTGATATAATAATAATGATGATGATGATGATGATGATGATGATGATGATGATAGTGTACCTTATTCCGACACAGCACCCACAGTGTTCGACAGCGATTTACGTAAATGTGTGTATTTACAATCAGTCGTGTGAGTGTTTGTACGGAATTACGTCATTCTCACGGTTTGCAGTATTCCGACGAATCGAGTCGACGAGACGCTCGCCGAATGCAAAATAATATTATAATATGTACACACATTCGACGGCAATATTATTATTCCGCTGCAACTGCGTAGGATACAATAAATCAATTTATGGTACTATTGTATTGATGATTGACACGTAAAACTGACTCTTGTATTATAATATTCCATTGATTAAGGAGAAACCTTATAGAGGAGGAACTGCTATTATCAATGTCTCAATAAAATGAAAAATCTGTTCACCGCACAGTTAGATTTTTAATGGTTATTCATATATATATATTATTTTGTTATAGAATCACGGAAATATATGATTAATTAAAAATGTAAATTTACTAATAATAATTACACGATGTTATGATGATGACGATGAATGAAAGAAACAGAAGTACGGGGTGATCCATTTAATATAAAACATTTACTATATCTGCAGAAAACACTAATGTTTTTGAAAATATTTCTTTTACATAATTTCAAGTTATTAAAAAACAACATGAGTGAAGTGATAAATGTATTATAATTTTACAATGATATGTGTGTTTTTTTTTGTTGTGTATTCACGAAAAAGTATTAAAATATTGTTTTGATTTATAATTTTGATTACTGATAACAAATCGGATTTAGTTGTTACTTTTGAGAGGCCAATACTGAAAATTGCTAGTATTATTCAAAATAATCAGAAAAAAAAATTAATGAAAAGTGAACATTTTTACACAAGAAAAGTTTTCGACGAAATTGGTTTTGTTTTTTTCTTGTAACTCAAAATCGAATAACAGTAGATATAGGTACATACGATTTTTACCAAATGTTTCCATTAGCATTGTTTGTACATGATAACTTTTTCGAAATATTTTGAGGTTTTTGTAGCTGTTTATGGTTATTTGATACATTTGATTTTATTTTTTTATAAGTTTAAAATGTTATATAAAGTTCTGTATAAGTAGTTTATACTAGAACTAACATATCTAAAAAAATATATACTCGATTTTTTTTTTTTATAGATATTTAAAGTTAAAATTCTGTTGATATTCAATGTTGAAACGTAGAATAACAATTTTAGTTATTTTTTTGTTATTCAAAAATATTTTTTTTTTGGATTTGAAACTTTTACATATTATATTATTATTTTGTTTTTTTGTACACAATAACATTTTAAAACATTTAGATTCATTTGGTGCTAGTGCTTATCTATAGTTCATACTGTATAACTATGAACAGTAAAATTAATTACCTTAATAATTAATAGCAATATATTTATACGATAATAGGATGACAGACCGGAAAAGATTGGATCGTTTTTCGTATGCAATGGTTGAATTCAAATTTAACATATCCATTACAGTAACCTGCTCAATGGCGAGGTATACTCCTATTGTAAAGCATATAGTGGATGGCTACCTACTTTCTCTCTTTTTACGTTTTTATTCTTTTGTACAATGACAACATATATTTTTATTTCATATTCCGTAACAGAATAATGTATAAAAAATTTCAATTTAAAAAAAATTAAACGTCGGACAAGTTATTAGTTGTAAGTATTTAAAGTTTTAATGAGCATAGTAGTGAACCAATATTTTGTGGGATACCCTTGTACCATTCCATTTCGCTTATATTAACTTTAAATGTTCGTTATAACTTACAAACTACTTGTCCGAATTTTTTGATTTTTAACAATTAAAATACTATCAACGCTCTTTTTATGTAAAAATGCTATTCAGGGCACAAAAATTAATTTCTAAAAAGTTTCGGGGTCTTACATTTTGAAATTAAGTCTTTCAATATTCTAAATGTATTGAATATAATAATATTTGTAGATTATTGAGATAAGTTTATTATTTAGTTTTAAAGGTTATATCATGATAATAGTTATGTCATCTATTCAATTTCTCATAATTAGCTCATATAATATAAATATTTAAAAAAAAAAATTATAACAACAGAGAATGGAAATTTTTATATTATAAAATAAATAGTAAGTACTAAAAATGTGATAAACATTGAAAATCATGGGCAGCTTATATTTTTTTTTAGTGTAGATGAGTAGAAGGTAGGTACTTATTACTTGGTTTACGAATATTTAAAAAAAAATGTTTTTTTTATGCAAAAGCAAATACATGTAAGATCAAATCATAACAACATTAAATAAATCCAAGTACCTTTTACAATGTTGATGTAAACCTCCCAATACTTCTACAAGGTGTTGTATGTTATTATTCATATATCTAGGATACCTTTTAAGCAATGTAATCACTCCGACAAGTTTTATGGAATATTTTTCTTATATCTTACTGAAAATCTTTTTAATCCTATTATGCTTGTAGGTACATGGTTATTTTTTCTTTTTAATATTTGAATAATGATGTACATAAATATATTTAAGTTATATTTTTAAAATTCAACATATTTTTACCTATTGAATGGAGCGTTGTATGGAAATTATAGCGATAACAGTAAACAATTATGAAAGAAAATAGAAGTGTATCTTTAAATTACTAGAGAAATAAATGTATCCTAATAACAACAAAATAGGTATTAGATTTATATGAAGTAAAAATATTAGTATATTATTGAAATTGTTTTTTTTTATACATATCACGTGGACTTTTGTAACGATTTGGCACTAAACTAAGAAATTTGAGGTGGGGTTTGGTTATAATAAAATAAAATAAATAAATAAACAAATAAATAGCAACTTATAGAGGAGAAAAGTTAATTTAAAGCATTGGAAATTTTCCAAATACAAGATGGGCTTTAGTTGACATAAGTGAAAAATTATTTGTGGGCCAGAAATGTTTCCAAAACATTTATGGTGTGGCTATTAAGAAATCATCAGTAATATTTATTATACTGTTATTCGCGCATTACAGTATAGTTTGATAAATCGATAATTTTAAGTACACCAATGCGCGAACCGTAATATAAGTAAATTAGGTTTAAATATATTACATTTCAATTTACTTACATGTAATATGTTGCAGCAGTATAGATTCTAAAATGTAAATGCAATGATTCATTTAAAGAAACTTTAATTTTTAGGTTCCAACCTAGCTTAGTGGTTTTTAATTCGTATTTTTCTATCAGTTTCCAACATCAACAAATTTTGACAAGTGTTCTAAAAGTTTTGTGACTCCCTTATGGATCAATAATTAAACACAAACAGTACTTAAAAGATCATTAACCTCTGAAAAGTAGATTTTATTGTCTGATTAAAGGTCTAATTATTGGTCTTTAAAGTATTTTATCTAAATAATCTTTCAAAATATTTGATTGTTTTAAATTTTTTTTTTATCTGAGTTAACTATAAGTTTGCTAGTTGCCTGGTTATAGATTAATTTAAATTTTAACCCCAAGGAAACAGTTTGTTGTTTTTTAAAGTGAGTACCTAAACATTTTTATTTTAATTTAGAATATTTACATATTCTAAATTATATTTTCATAGGTTTGGAATGATAACTATTTATAATTTTAAAAATGTAATGATGTATGGATGATATTATTAACGGTTTAATAGATATGGCTAACTATATAATGTTTATCGACTTGTAATAGTTACTTCATCAAAAATAACTATTAATATTATTATAGTTGATACTACGAATGTCAACATGAAAAGATTTGTCGTGATTTATATGCACATTAATTCGATTTTTTTTATTATTTTATGAAACATAATAAGCTCTTTTTACGAATCTGTATATTTTGATTTTATTTTTAGAAGATTTATACAATAGATATATTTCGCTCATAAATTATATAATGAAATCGAATATTTCTCGGGTTAAAGTAGCTAGTAGCTGAAAGTTTGGGGATATGTTTCATTTGATTATTTTTAGTGTTTGTATCCTTTGATATTTGTGATGGAATGTATATTTTCAGTAGTAAAAATAGGTTTATTTATCATTTTAGATTCTAAGCGGAACGATGAATGTAAGATTTTAGAAACGAATAATCGTCGATACTTAAAATTTTCTCAAAATGTTTATTTTATCATTTTCATTATATGATAGACGTTTCAAAATGTCTTAACTCATTTTAAGCTAATTATAGGAACGCTAAATTAAAATTTTTAAAAACTTAATACAATATTCTACTTAAGTTTTTTTTATACATCTGTAAGGTAAGGTTTTTATATGCATTTGAGGTTAAAATTTTGAAGAAGTTCATCAAAATCGCAAACAATTTCAAACTATTTTGTAGTTGCAAATCCATATAAACTTCTTTCTTTATATTTAAGTTTTGAAAATTTAATACAAGATTTATCATAAGTAGTTCATACGGGAACCATAAAATCTAAAAAAATATGTATAGTTATTATTTTTTATGGATATTTTAAGTTTAAATTTGGACGAAATTACTTATTTAAACGATAAATAATGTTGTTAATTATTTTATTATGGTTTAAAAACATTATTCTTGGAAACTTAGAACTTTTACGTACATTATATTATTATTATTATGCATTTTACTATACGTATTACGCAATGACATTTTTGATTCATTTTAAAATATAATCTAATTATATTTGGCATCTATTTTTACCGTTTAACAGTATTATTTATAAAAATATGTAAATTTGAGTTATATTAGTATAAGTATTTATATATGTTTATATTATGTGATGAAATATATGTTATTATAATAATTAAATACTAATAATATAGGTAATAAATGCAATATTTGTATTAAAAATTATTTCAATCACTGTGGATATTATATCCAAAAAGCAGATCACGAAATAACCTTGGTAATATAGGCTAACCGACTGTTTCCGCTCAGAGTTGTTTGTCATATACAAATATACAATGTTATATTATTGAATTTAAATTTAACACAACTATAATAGTGACCCATTCCACACCTAATGTATAATAGAGTGGTACCCACTTGTCTACCTTTTTTTCGATTGTAATAATTATTTAAGTGATTGTTATTTTTAATTTATATTACAGTGAAACCTGACTTAACGGACACCTTTTTTAACAGACAAAATAACCAAGGCCCGGCGAAAAAATGAAAAAGGGTTTTCACACGTGAGCGAATGAATTATTCATCACTAGTTACCAAATCGAAGTCCAAAAAACAAACATCAATACTATTATTTTTTTATGAAATATTAAAATTAAATTTATAATGTATATGTGTAATATAATAATAATGATAAAGATTATAATAATATGTACAATATTAATATAATACACCACAACAATTTTCATTTTTCATTAAACAGATATGTTTGTGGATTAATTTTATTTTTAAAACACTGAAACCTGGCTATAATGGATACCTGTCTATATTGGACAATTATTTTGATCCTGTAACTGTCCGTTATATATAGGTTTCAGAGTAATTATTTTTGGAAATTTTTACTTATTTTTATTTACGCCTGAAAGTGTGTTTGTTGCATCATTTTATCACCCTGTTTACGTGTCGTGTGTGATTTATTTAAGTTCAAATTTAATGATGTTTTAGGTATATTAATTGTTTTTAATCGTTTCAACAGCTGTTTTATTTTGATTCATTTGACGTTATAATTTTAACGAAAAAATCGATGTCGAGACAAAACATGTTCATCAAGAAGCTTGGGGGTGTAATATTTAAACATAAAAGCAATAACTGAGAGACAGGGATTTAATGCCCATTCCAGAAGTGTATTTTTGAGCCTTTTTCCGAGTAGTCAACAGACAATAATTAAGTTATATCTACCAACTAGAATATTGTATAACGTATTTATTTAGCTTACAACATTTTGTTCAGTTAAAGATTTGTTAGATCTCTAATTTATTGAAAACAACTGTTTGTGTTTGTTTCATATTACATTTTCTAATGGTACTGTATCATTTGTGCACTATAATAAGTGGCGATTTGAAGGGATTAGAAAATAAATTGAAAGAGAGTACAAAGACATGCTTGTTTTCAAACACCGTTTTTTGTGCTAGTTATATAAGCTGTCAAAACCAAACTATTTAACTGTTTTTACAGTTAAATATTACAAAAAGATAAATAAATATTATATATTATATATGTACCATACTATAGATTAATACATTCGATATAAATTTAATATCAATTTTAAAATACTTTAGCTAAGACAGTAATAGATGATCTGTGGTAAAATACGGTTTTAAAATTTAAATGAATACGTTTATATATTATCAAATTGTCTAGTATTATTTTAGCTACATAGTAAATATTGAAAAAGTTAATATTACTGAATATACGTTTTTACTAACCCCTAAAGCCAGGCGAATATATAAAAAAAAAAATTATATTTATTTAATACCGGAAAATGATTCCTCGTGTGCCTCAATTGTCTATTTATTACGCTGTGAAATCAAAATACTGTATTGTATAAAAATTATAATAATATTCATGAGTTGGGTACGAGATACCGGAACTAATAGTAATCGCGATACTAGAACAAAAAATGAGAAAAGCCGTGTCGAAGTCACATTCACTGTATATAATTAATTGTTAAATTAATTTGTTTTAGAATTAATGAATCATAAAAATATTATTCTAAACGAGTTTTTTTTTTCGTTGTAAAGGATATTTTGGTTGAACGCCGTCAATATGCCAAAATTATCTACGTCTGAAAAATTATAATAGCTACAGCTGAAGCAATAGTAAAACTCATCTTATTCAACGATGAAGCTTGACTCAGATATTATATAACGAAAAATGCATACTAATTATAATAATAATAATAATAATAATATACATTTCAAATAACTAATATGTCAAAACTTGTAAACCGAAACGTTGTCGGGTAATAATAATACAATCGATACCTCGTTATACATAAATAAATATTTAGTTTTATATCGAAACTCGAATCGACAATTAATAAGAAAAGCTAGATATTTGTATTGAATTACTTTATGATGGTTTTATGATTAATACAGAGTTATAACAATATAAACAACAAACATTTACATTGTGTAGCCGTCTACACGGAGATAGGCATCTATAGACACGACTTAATTTATTTTTCTAAATTGATCGTCAATATGAATATTTTTGTGTAGGGAGTGTAGTCCGAGTCAATAAAAAAATGCCGTATCAAAATATAATACTGTTCGCGGAGATGTTAAAAGTCTACCAAAGGAATTTAATTGAATTTACGTAGAAGTTAATTTTCCAAGGTAATACTTTGTGTAAATAATATTTTTGTTTAGAACTTGGCGAATCTAAAATTGCTTTAACTTATTAATTTATGCGAACGTATATTAATTTAAATATAATATTATAAATAGGAAATACCTACGCGTGTTTTGGAAATAGTATTATGCACACAATTCTAATAATAATTTATGGGAAATACCGTGTATATTTATTTTCTGTATAATATACTATGTTAAGGCCGATGAAATAAAATATATTAAATTTGTGTATCAACGAATTAAGTTAAAGTGTACATAAAGAGATAATGATTTTAAAAGAGTCTTTATTGTATTTCGGTGGAGTTAATGAAGAAGGATAAATTGGCCAAATGGTAAATACTGTATTGGGCATATAACGGTGGTTCACTATTGCAGTATTTTTGTAACAACAAAATAACCACTGCTGACCATTTATTTTAAAATTTACCGATTCAACACTCGTTGCGTTTTCAATGTTTATGAACGCTATATTTTTAAACATTTTATTTCGTACATATTACTATGTAGGTACTAGCCACTAGGTAATAAATTTCCTCAATAAACCACTAAGAAGACTAGGAAAACTAATTTCGCCCAACTCAGACTTATATATATTTGTACTCTTCTTAAGTTCTAGGGCTTAAGTAGTTTTGATAAAGTTTAATTATTTTATTTCTAATTAAAGTATATATTGCTAAAACATTTAAATTTAATGGTTGATTGTATTTTTATTTGAGTTCTTAAATTGAAAATTTTTTATTATTTCAAAAATGAAATATTGAAGTGTAACACAATGGAAAGATAATAAAATGATAAATTTTAATTATGTTTGCTACAACTCAACACGCAACAATATTGCTTACCTAGGGCATCCGTCAAAAAGGACGTCCGCCTTGTTAGTTCAGAGGTCTAGTGGTGTGGTAAATGATTAATTGCAGCCTATATTAGCAAAACGACTATGGACCTTCCACAACAATGCATCAACGGTGGCTAAGGTTTTTCTTTTTTCTTTTTAATTATTTGTTTTCACAAACACTGGTAATTTTTTGAAAAGTTTTTACGGATTCTATTATGTGTTTGAAACTTGAGTGAAAAAAAAAAACAATTTAATTTTTCATTTATTACGAACACCCAAAAATCTAATTTAAATTAATATTGTTAATGGGATAAGTGAGTCGTTGTGAATCACTGAACTGCGAATATGTTTTTGTACACAATTTGGTCGAACAATAGTGATGATTGATTTTTCATCATTATATTATTAAAGAAATAGTGAAATACTAACGGTAATATAATGAATTATTTTTATATAAAATGTTAATAAATTGTGTATTATAGAAAATTGTCTCATATATGATTTAGTTTCTGAAATTTTAAAATCAAGTATATTTACTTAACATTTTACATTTTACATCTTAACATTAATCTACGTGCAAATAATTGTTTTTGAAATATTCAAATGTTTCAAATGTGTATGTTAATACTTAGAACATACGTAATACATAACACTAAGTAAGATAACTAAGTCCTGTGAATGAATACAAATTTGTGTAATTATTATAATAATTAATAATGATGAAATTATTTATTGTTATTTCTTAATATACGGTCATTATAATGGGGCAAAGTATAATGGTAATGCATATTGTTCATCAAAAATTAAAAGTTATTTGCAAAAATAAGTATTTACGTGGAATTATGAGGAAACGTCATTTAAATTTATAAAATGTAAATTTAACGTTTATATATTTAGAATCGTATGCAATGTATGATGTTATATAAAATATAAATGTATTATCAATGTGTGATACATAAACTATTTTTTTTTTTTTGAATTAGCTAAGCTAGTACTACTGGGAATAAATAATTAAAAAATAATCTAGATAGTATAAGATAATTGTAAAAACATATTATTTAGATAAAAATAAAGATAACACACAAGTGGAATTTACCCATGGATAATTACCATTTTTTTTTTTTTTATACATGTTTGTATTTTTATTGCTTAGGTTTATAACGATATGATGGCATAATATTTATGATGACAACGAATTGCGCTGATCGCCTTTTATTTTAATTATACCTTAAATCTCTAAATTATTTTTGGAGATTTATAAAAAGTCAAACGTCATACCACATTTTAACGTTTATATCTAATATAACGCTTAAATTAAACAGCGAATTGATTTTATATGATTTTTACGCTCATAGTTAGTTTTACATATTATGCATACAATAATTAAATTCATATTTTAATAGAAAATTATTAATAACAATAAAAAAATTATTAATTTATATTATTTCAAGAAGGATTGAATTTAAATAAATCTTGTCAAATGGCTATGTACGCACTTATAGCCAAGTGACCAGTTACTAAAGATGATAGCTATATGTATACTTAATATTAAGTACACATAAGCACTGAATATGTACGTGATGTATTGACTACTGAACTCGGAACTGTAAATACTGTCTACTGATCTGATTGTACAATATGACTATTGAGTATCGACTCTATTCATATTTTACGTTCATTACATGATACACATGTAAAGTGTATATCATTATAATATACTGTTTATAAAATATCTAAAATTTAACAGTCCTTACGGGATTTTAAATTTGGTCTATTTTTAAGATATTTGGTGTAAATTACTAACACCTAATATTTAATTATGGCTTCTAGAGTGCATGTACAATATCGTAATACCACTGTTGAAAATAATAACAAGAAATATTGTATAATTTTTATATATTTTAGTAACATTGGTTCTTTTCGTATTATGGGTTAGATATTTATATCTCTTAGTTCGTGTTTGTAAAATAATAAAGTGATTAAATAGAATTCATTATTTTGTATAAAAGTACTTTTATATAAAATTATCTAGATACATTGTATTATACTTAAATTATATAAGCCTATTTATTTTTTTAATTTTTTTTATCTATAATAAAAATTAATACATTTTGATATAACTATCTAGATAGGTCAAAAGATAATTAATGTATATAGATTTTGTCCTAACACCGGGCCTACTAGTAATGTTTATTGTACGATATTATTATGTACCTACCAAAATAATTTAAATGTAAGTTAAAATATGACTAATTTATCTTCGCTGTGAGTAGTGAACAATATAAACATGCATTAAAATGCTAAAATCTGTTACCTGCAGTGTATTATAATTACCTATAGACAATAGTGCTGTTGTGTGAACGCATTCGTAAAGAACTATTGATACACTAACGCGATTTTTAGCCACGCAACGGATTATACGTAGAATCCTAACCAGGAAATCGTAAAACTTTTACTGAATACGAGAAGAGGAGTAATCACTTTAAAGTTATAAGATAATCGCAGGATATCGGTGCAAATGTAATGTGAGTAAACACCTACCGGCTAAGAGTTGAAAACTTTTTGTTTCAGTCCATCGCGTACCTATATACAGCTCGAAACTCCTTCGACTTTTTCCGCGTAGACAATAGGTAAATATGCAATAATCGTAGGAAATTCTTGTTGTGCGCGTGACAACGATCGTCGGTGCTCGCGATGGACGTGTTATTATAGGTACACATTCAGTGACATCCATTGAAATCAAATCTCCCGGCAATTTGTGCGCGCAAATAGGAATAAGAGGGTGCAGTGTGATGGAATTTCAATTCCCCCCCTCTCCCATTATCGATATCCCGTTGATTAATTATTATACCGCACAATCAGATAGATTAATCATGTAATCGGATGTGACATATTTTACACTGACTACAAAATAATTCCGTCGCCATCGGTGCGATTCGAGTCACGTAGGTGGGGAATCATCGAGAACGGTGTAAAATCAGCTAGGTAGATAAACGGAGCCTGCAGAACAGCGCAAGAAAGTTGTTGGGCTGAAAAATTATTCACATAAAAATGTATGGAGTATTTTTTTAATACGTGTTTTTCGAAATGGTTTGGTTAGGGAGAAACCCCGTAGTGCGAATTAGCATTATGAATAGAAAATGTACACATGAGATGCGGGTTATAAAAGAGAGATTTTTAGAAATATGACACACGTTTCCATATCATATTATAGTTATGTTTAATGTAGTTGATTCAAGGGTTTGTACAAAATAAAAATATTTAAAAAAAAAATATATACAAAAACGTACGGACATTTAAAAAATATGTGTTTTTCAAACGCATAACATCGTATATAAATATTTAAAGTCCAATTGCAATAATTATCAAAATATTATTATTTTTTTGTTAAAGTAATATTTTCATTAAACGTGTAATTTATTCTTTCTTTAATTAGTTAAATTTATGTATATTATCTGTAATTTATTATGTCATCTACAATATTATTCATATATTTATTTAAAAATTATACCAAATTAAATAAATATTTGGATTGTTTATTGTTTAATTTTTGTTTATTTTATTATGTACAGAACTAGTTTTATTCAATAATATTGTAGTTTCTATATTATTGTACCTATAATATGCGAAAATGATTTATTAATTCGCTTATAAATTGTATAAAAATATAATATACAGTTATATTTAAGAACAATTATAATTACGATGACTAATAATAAATTTATATTAATTACAGTATGTCACAATGGATATTTATAGTGTGTTTATTAGTTATAAATAACTTTAATGGGAAGAGAAATGTCCATGGATATAGTACGTATAATGTGATAATATCACAGTTATTAGACTTTATAGTGTTAATCTGTTCACACTTCTACTTATTACTGAATGACATAAATTGCGTGTGTGGCCAATCAATGATGTAATGTTATATAATAATTAATAAGTACCTACACGTTATAGTACATAATTATTAAGAACTTTTAGCGTTGACCACACTATACCTACTACCTACACGTTATAGTACCTGACGATTAAGAACTTGCAGCGTTGACCACAGTGCCTACACAAAACCGAATTTTCAACATAAACTCATACACTTGATAATAACGTGGCCCATGTGGAAAATACACACACCTACGTATTATACGTGTGTTCGCGAAGGAGATTTATGCTACCTATTATGCCAAACTTTACTTGTTATACAGACATACAACGGTAATGCCTCAATGTGCTCGATGGCGGGCGGGTGTGTAGACGGAGAGGGGGCGGGTCAGAATTATATATTTGAAAACACGACATCCTCTGGAACGATCGAGTCGAGTAGGTGCTATACGCCAAAACTAAACGAAGCCAATAATGTATACTTCGCAGTAAACAGGAAATCGTTAAATGCTTTTGTTTGTTTACGGATGCGCACCAAGGAAGCGACCGATATAATTTTAGGATGGATACGATCGAGGAAAAATATACTATTCGATGAACTAAAAACTGGGTCAGTTACTGTACAGACGGGTATTGTGTTCATTATATACTATTACAATACAGAATGTCTTATACCGTGTTTGTATGTTACCGTTAATATTTCTTTTCTAATCAATATTTTTGAAATACGAATCGGTAAAAATATGACCGTTTTGTAGATCAAAAACTATTAAAGTATAATATTTTAAGTTTATCTTGTTAAAATTGGAGATAGCCAAGTTAAAGAGTCCGTTTATGTAAGGATTTTAAAAGTTAGTTATTTATTCAAATAGTTTTGTATGAATTTTAAACTTTAGACAGGAAGTGAGTGGAGAAGTAGATATAATTATATCTTTGGCAGGCGGATGCGTTTAATTACAAGTAAGAAAGAGGACACAAGAAGACAGTACATAAAATGAACGTTAAGTAACTAATTAAAATAACTTGATAGATCAATGAAAATGTTCAAATTCCGTCTCAAATTAATATATATTTATATATATACGTGGAAAATTGTATGCTAATATTATTAAATTATTAAAAATAAAAAAATTTTTTTGAATACAATTTATAAATATTTACAGTTATAATTTGTCAAAACATAAATATGTATTGAATTGATAGAGAAAAATTCAATCGAGGAGAAGCCTTAAAATATGTTAAAATTATAGTCCCTAGACATTTACCACCAATTACTAAACAAACAAAAATTTACTTTATATGTCGTTATAGTATTATCGGAGTTTTATTAATTATTGAATTCTCAAGGGACTAATCGTATGTATTATACTCTATTATACTTTATTGATACGTAAAATAAATGGGGTAAATGTTTGAAACTCTTTTATAATTTTTTTAATACTAGAGTAGAATTTTGGTAATCGAAAAATATCTTATTGTATAAAAATATTATGGAATATTCACTGACGTTAAAAATTAAATGAACTTTTATTTATTAGACTGTAACTTAAAATAATAATAATGCATTTTAATAGGAGATATTATAATTTTTAATTTATTCAAAACAAAAGGCTTGAGTATGGAAGTAAAATCGTTTCACGTCTTTAGAATGTAAAATGAACATAATTATTGCATTCAACTTTTGAAACAATAAAAACGTTGTATGAATTATGAATACCAAGACACCATTTGTTGTTTATGAAAAATTAGTAGATGTATTTTCATCAAGCTTGATTAACATTTGACACTTTAAAAATAATACATTGCAAATTAGATTTATTTTTAACACAATCAGCTGGTAAAGTTCAAGCGTTTACAAGCATGGATACAATTTAATAATTATTTTTAATTAATTAAGATTTTGAACTCATGTCACAATGCTGTATGGGAGTAGTAATAAATGCAGTTATTTATAGCTATTATTTTATAAGCTTGACGATTTAATTTTAACACTACGTCATTAAGATAAAACATTTAAGAATAATAATTCTAATGTGCAATTATACATTCAGTGAAAGTAGGTATTACTAACTGGTTAAAATTATTTGACATGGATCGCTGTTCACGAATGTTTTGTATAGGTACAAGTACTTTAAAAAAATAAAAAAAACATTTGTATACTTTTTCATTAAGTTTGAATTTTAATTTTAATTAATTTATGAGAAATATATAGGTATTTAAATGTTATTTAAAAACTTTATCCACTAAAGTGATTTTTCGATTTTATTATTTATTATTAGATTGTGTTTAAAACGCTTGAATAACTGTACATCTATTTATACTGAGAGTGTACACAAACTTTTGTACAATGTAAAGCCAATATTTTTTGTAGAATTTATTACAACTTATTTTTCTTGTTTACTTAACGTTTATAAATATTTTTTTCTTTGAAACTTTGTGGTAAAATATATAACAGCATTGATATATTTCAATATCTGAAACGAAAAATGAATGTTACAATGCTAATTATATTTTTTATTAAATGACATAAGCGATAAAATTGTATGTAATTGACTTTTTCATTTTAGATTGTAATGAATGTCAATTTTACAATGGTATGTGCTTTTTTGTGTTTGCACTTTTTGAAACGTTAAAAATTCTGCGATTGTTCGCTTGAAGGGTGAATTCTGGCAGATAACTGAATCTAGTTGTTCAATATTTTTTTTAAAAATAATTGAGTCGAAAAATACGGAAAAACGGAAAAATTTACTTTTAAGTGTATAACTAGTTTTTGATAAAATATATTTAGTTTTTTTTTTATATTTTAAAAATATATAAACATGGATAATTGAAAATGTTATCAAATATCTATATTACCATTTTTTTAGAAATAGTTTTATTCATTTTATGCTATTAAAATTTTTAAAGTTTATAATTTTTCTATTTATAAATACATTTTGATAACATTGTTTATGATTGGTCAAAAAGCTTGAAAATTTCATATAAGGTTCTTCATTTGGCTTCTTACAGTAGTTTAAAAATATTAAAAATACATAGGCAATTGAAGTTTAATTTTTATAAAATCTAACGATTTAAGATATGTCATAATTAAAAAAAGTATATTAATCGTAGGTGCTCAAATATATTTTTGTTATTACTTTCTATACGTCATAATACAATTTATAAATATTTAATAGAATTTTTTTTTTAAATTTATAAAATAGTCCGCTATATTACGAACTTATTTATGCCGTTCAGTGGAACATGGTATTGACTTATTAGTTAATTACTCTCGAAAAAGTACACAGTAGAGCAACTTCCATGGTTATTAAAAATTGTGTTTCGTATTATAGGCACGTGTGCTTAGACTTGTAAACGCGGTGTTTTAAAAAGCGATACCAATATTGCAGCTACGGAATAGCATTCCGTAAAACGTATCGTGGCCCACCGAGGGACACACAAACAGTAAAATATACTGCGCGGGGAGGTATTGTGTGTATACCTACCGACGAAGTAATATTTGCAATGCGACTGTAAAAAAAAAGAAAAGAAAAAAGTCTTTAAGACCAATGTTTCAGTCGATTACCTTTTCAAACACGATGGTGATGTATGTTTGTGCGACAAACGAGTCTTTATACGTTTTCTTGTTTATCGCGAACAAACACAGGAATTGCAAACCTCCCTGCTCGTATCATACCGCACACGCGATCGCGAGTTGCCGTTATTATCATTATTATTGCTATTTTTTTTTCGACCCTCACTAACCCGTGCCCCCCCTCTCGTACCCGACCACGGTGTTCATTACACTCCGAAACCTGTTCAAACAGTGCTCCAGTGGCTTTAGAGAGCGCTCGTTAAACGGCTCCTGTTCGGGGCAATTTATCGTCTCTGAATAAATGTCTCCCGAATTTATTGCTCGTAATCTTTTATCGTTATGCTACGGGAAAATACAATTTGGCGTGACCCGTAGGTAAATACAATAACACAACACTGCCTATGCAGTACAACAGCGGCGATGGCCAGACGGGATCAGACCGCCCCGGCAAAGCTGATATATTTCGATAGTAATTCGACGAGACTGATGTACGGACAAATGTAGAGCACACATCGTGGAAGCGGAGCAGAAATAAAGGCAGTCGTTCGGAAGAGATTTTACACACAGAATGTCAAGTCAATTACCAGCACTAGATAAACGCGGACGACATGTACCGTCGAAATATTTAAGGATGCTCATGCGAGATTTCACATATCATTATTACAGCAGCATGCGAACAATGAATGGTGAATTTGCAGGAATAGTATAATGCAATATGTACTATATATATATATATATAATCGCGTATAACGTATAGAGCACCGTATACACATAAACAATACATATAATAGAAATACATTTCAAAATAAATAAATAAATAAAATAGTTGTAGATATTAGTAATATATTTTATTCGACAATACGTATTTTTACATCATTTTAGATTCCAAGCGAATCGATTAAAATAATGTTTTTTTATAGTTTTTTTTGTTTGGAGATACTTCTTTCAGTAGAAAAATTCTCCAGTCATCAAATTCAAGGAAATTATTTGACAAAAAACTGTGTCTAGTTTATACTTAGGCGGATAAAAGTAAAAATTTCTCTGTACTTTTTTTAAATAGTCACGAAAAAAATTAATTCAATAAACATATTTTATTAAAATTATTTGAATATTATCATTGAAATAGTTGTTAGGTAATTAATGTCACTAAAAATGTAGACCGTCTCTGCTCAGAATCGTTTTTCATCTTATGAAATGATTGATCATTAAATTCAAATTTAACCTGTCATCTATTACAGCGATCTACTTAATGATGGAGTACACTCAACATCTATTTTAAGTATACGTATCAAAGCGATTTCCTACTTGATGGCTTTTTTAATTGTAATTTTATTTTCATTTTGTAAGTAATGGGTTTTCAAAAAAAGTCTACAGGCAAAATTAAATATTTATTTATATTAATATTTTTAAATTTGATTTACTAAAATTTTTTATTTTATTGCGTCTATTCATTATGCGTAGGTATAATACGCCTATTATTTGGGTATAGCATGATTCATCACGGCAATCGTGTGCATTTCACGAGCACTATACGCGAGTAGTTTCTGAAGATGTATGACGGATAAACTATGGCGAAACTGTTGGAGAAAATGGAGAATCTGTTTCGACGGTCGATTCGTAGGCTCATAGACCCGAGGTAGCTCAACCAGACCCGTCGAGATGGTTAGATTAGATTATGATAGTTTTCAGACGACAGTCAGTGCTTATTACTAAAACGTCTTCGTCGTCGTCTTTCAAAACGCAAACTAAACATTGAATAGGAGATCGTAGACTAGCGAGCCAGACATTGTTTGAATTGCCGGAAAGCTTGCATTCTCTGTACAGGCACGACAAACGTATAACAATATCGCGGTGACGGTTGTTTTTTTTTGTTTTTATTTTTTTGAAATCGGCGGTACTTGCGAATTGTAATTTCGGGATGATTGTTACTAGTAAGTTGTCGTCATTCGCTCAACAAATTCTCTCGATTGTTATGTCCGTGTATTGATAGCCGGTAAGCAATGGTAATCATCATTATTATTAAAATAATAATTCAATGAAAATAATACGTTTTTAATGAGTGTCCATACGTTTTTTGTGCAGAGTACCCAATAGTGAATTTCGTAACGCATTAAGATTATAAAAAAATCTAATTACACTGAAGCTTGATCGTAAGAAAAACGAAGACAATTTATTTAATCGACATTATTATGTCATACACCTACGTAGGTAAATGTTATTGCCGTTTGTTTATACATAGTGTTTAATACAAATTGTATAATATTTTGCGTTGGTGGTTATTCCAATTTGTGACGCACGTAATCTTGTTACTTCAAAATAGAATTATTTTTCAAATACTAATTTATGTTATGTCTTAAAGGTTCTGTGAAAGGCCGTACAAAGAGGTCTATTTACTAATATTTATTATTATTTTTAATACCCCTTTACCTTAGTTGTATACAAACTGATTGTAGTATACCCATTTCTGTTCGTTAGTTGCAAACCGATACGTAGAAGGTTGTGTTATTGTTAACGTTGCATGTAAGACCTTTATTATATTTAATTGTTAATGTGAGATTATGGAGGAACGAAGGTTGGTTTATTATGATATTTTTCTGTTTTAGTGAAGGTAATACTATCGTGGTTTCCGCCACAATTGACAAAGAAGGCTTTCCAGCTTATTTTTACTTTGATTTTGCAGGTTTCTAGACTTAATTGTAATGTTTAAATCTTAAACTTCCACTAATGACTGTATTTTAAACCAGGTATATATTTCTATAGCACTTAAAAATAGTAACGTGCAATAATGTGACAATAAAATATCACGAGAAATGTATAAAAAATGATGATAGAAAACTACACTAAAAATGATCGACTAAAAAATGTAATTCAGTGACATTTTTATGATTTATAGATTTAAGTGTCTAAAAAAATAATACTCAAGTTATTAAGAATACACTACATACACATAGTTGGGTCTGAGGGGGAGGGGCAGTACAATAAAAATAATGCAGATGAAGAATTTAATTTAAATATGTTTGCGCATATTTAAAAGTAGATATCATAACAATTTAAACAATACATTTTTGATTGATTTAATCATTAGAGTTATAAACTATAACAGTTAATGAATATAAAATGAGACGAAAAAAAAAAATGAAATAAATATCAAACAATGTGGAAATAAAAAGCATCAATTTTTTCGTTGTTATATTAATAAGATATATTATTATATAATATCATAACTAATAAGGAGGTAAGATCTTTCTCCCTTAGTTTATAATAATATTTATATATATTTATTTAATGTTAGTTATTATTCATTAGATTACCTTCGTGTGCATGTACAAGTGTGTCGACCACGTAGATCCCATCAGAAGCGTAGTCTAGTATCCACCAAATGGTCGGCATCGCGTTGTTCAGTTCCCAGAATACACCACGGCCGATTACAAATACCAAGTTGTAAAGAATTGTGACGGTTACTAACATAAGCCACTAAAAAAGAAAAAAAAGGAAAAGGAAATATTAAATTTAATAATAATGTAATAATAATTGCATAACATCATTATTATGTAACCAGACCATACAATATATTTTGTTGGTAAATGATAAGTTTCTGACGTTTTTTGAGTTATATACAATCGCGTAATTATATTTACAAGTGGGTGGTCCGGACGATTTGGATAGAACTTTTTTTTTTTAATATAGTCTCTTATAAAACCTCGATCCTTGGTATAGTTATAATATATTTAAGTCTTCTTTTTTTTTTTTATCATTATATTATAGATATTTGTCAAAATAATATTATGTTAGAATGTTGTTCTTCGTACTTACCTATATATTTATTGTTTACTATAAAATTTATATTTATTCATATAATAATATTATTCACTGAACAATTAAAAATGGACTGAATTCAGACTAAATGACTGGATTCGCATAAAGTTATTTAATTTAAAAAATTAAAATACTAATATTAACATTAAGTATTCATAAAGTTTTGAATTTTAATTCATTACAGCATAATAGTTTTGTTAAAAAATTCAGAGACTCCATGAATACAAAATATAGAATTTAATGAATAAACTTTTAATTTTGTTAGGAAAATTAGATTAAAATAGTAGGTCTCATATTGACAATAAGTTAAATAAATACAATTTGTTGATTAACTTAAGTAAATAAAAAAAAATTGAAAAAATATGGCCATATCCAATATATTTCAAAAATACAATTTTATAGATGATTAATCAAAAAAATTGTATCGGAATACTGAGTATAATATGATGTTTTTGTAACTGTTTTAGTTTTTATCTGACTTTTTATTATTAATTTTATTTATGTATTTATTTAACAGTTTAAAACTGAGTATTACTGTTCAATACATTGGTCTTATTGAACTGTAATTTTTTTTTATTATGTAATATAAATATCGTATTAAATATTTATCTATACACTTAATATAAATTAGAGAAAATTAAATTGTATTCATAGAAATTAAATATAATGGTGGAACTATGTCTTATAATTAGTAAATGTCAATTAAAAATAAACTAATAAAACATTCACCAAACTAATAGTTGGAGTAATTCAATTTATATTATGCGGAAATACTTTTATATAATTACTATATCTGTTTATTGTTGAAAAGTTAAGTTAACTTATACATGATTTGATGCTCATGATCCAGTGAATAATAATTTTGTTAATATCATTCTTAAAATCGAATAATTTTGCGCTAAAATTATTATTATAGTAATATTTATTTATTTTGATTTGTGATAAATAGTTATTTTATAAAATTTAAATTTAAAACCGTTTAAATTTTGTAGTTGAATAACAGGATGAAATTATTTTGTGCATAATATGTGGAGTTGTTGGACAATTTTGACTGAATATGGATTTATTACGTTTTCAAACAATAATCAATATGGAAATCATTAAATAACTTGTAAGTTATAATTTATAACTCATAAATTAATTTTAAAAATATTAAAAAAAAAAATAGTCTTAAAGAAATACCTTCATTATAATGCCTATTGCCTGCATTATATTATTATTATTAAATTTATTCCAGATTGAGATGTATATATCATTTTATAAGCTATAATTTAATATTGATACATTTAAATTTTAAAAATATAAATAGATTTTACAAAAGATAATATATAGGTTTGTGTAAGGCATATTGGCATTGATTAAATCTTATAAAAAAAAAGTGTTATAAAAATATTCAATTAAATGTGTACATATGTCAATATTGAACCAAAAAAAAAAAATATATCTTCTGTCGTTACATTTAAGTGATATAATTTTATTAGGGTAATAAATCTTATCCAACATAAAAAAGAATTCAAAACTATACATTGGTTTTTATTTTTATCCATTCGTTATTTTATTTTAAATTTAAATCCATTTTACATCTCAGTTACGTCTCAAAAGAAATGAATGTAGATTAGTTGGTGATAAATTGTTAATAAGATTTGAGTCTTAGTGTTGGTATATTCGCATATAACTTGAAAAATGCCACGCAAAGAATTTAATTGAAAACATTATCATCGAAGGGCTATTATAGTCAAAACGAAATAGTATGCATAAACGAATATAAACTCAATTAATCATCATACAATATTCTTAGACATTTTTTATCTTTGGTTATGTAGCTATTTAAAATTGTATGATTTTAGTAAATTGAAAAGCTATTTGGACGAATTGAATTATAATATTGTTTTAGCTCTATAGAACCGTTAGAATATTGTAAGTATATTTTTCAAGCTTAATGATATTTATTTTAAAACTTTTGCGGGTTTTGGTAATAACTATATTGATAAGAAATAGAGGTAACAAATGATTTATTTATATTGATTAATACTATAAAATTATTTTATATAGTATTTAGTTCGTATTATGTAATAATATTAGTATTATAATATAATATTATCATATAATATTTTAAATTAATTTTGTGATTACTTTATAAAGTTATTTTGTTATTGCAACTAGTATATTTTGTAATAATAAAACAATTATAAACCTTTAGATAACTTTTTTTTATATCATATTTTAAGCATACCAATATATTTTTGAACAAATTAAATATGTAATTAATATTTTTTTTTCGGAGATTTTAAACTGTATAAATGCACTTTTTTATTTTTTTAATTTACTAACAAAATTATTAGTTTAAGAATGCTACAATTTTGAAGTAGGTAATATATTTTTTTAAACTGTGATGGTATTTAGATCATAATCGAAAACATCAAACTTAGTCGTATATTACATATACATTTAATAGGTCAGTATAGTCTTCATTCGTCATAACATTATGTTATGTAAATAAAATATCAAATAAAAAATATCATCGTTTGTTACTGTGCTTCTGAGACGCCTGAAACATATTATATTATGCGGCGTGTGTCAGGTAGTCATGTGAATTAGAAAATTATACTATAAAGCAAATTCAAAGTATTGATTTTTCCCTGACATATCACTTGGGAGGTCCTTTGGTCTACTATGTATAATGTTGTGACGGCAGTAGAGTGCAATGTGTCTTGGTATTGCAAAATATTACTGAATATCCATTGGGGAAAATCTTAGACATTTTCAAAAAGGCCATATGTGCGTATTAGGTATAACATATCAAAGTAAAATAATATATAAGTATTGTAAGTATAATGGAACATTTGGACGATTTTTAATAATTCATGAGCTAAACTGAATAATATATTATTTATACAGGAGTAATATTATACCTGTTATATAAGATGATATTAATTAAAGTTTTGTTAAAACTTCAATTGTCATATTTTGTATTATTATTATTTTCACTAAAGTATGCAATATTTAAATAAAATTGAAGATTTTTATTTGCATTTCAAATGCATTTAAATTCATTTGGTTACATGAAGTATTTATTAAATTTAATTGTAACTTATTATTTATTTTAAATTTCGCATTAAAAATTACGTATAAATTATATATTCTACACTTATCAATATGGAATTTTAATAATAAACATAATAATAAAAACATATAACATATTATATTATGAAAAAAATAAATTGAATCAAAACAATAACAATTTTTCTTATTGTTTGTTCTAGTTAAAAACAAATATAAGCACATTGACCAATGAATATGCAAATATTTCAATAACAATATTTGTATTCATATTATTGTAAATAAGATTTATTTTTAAAATTGCGCGCTGTGATCACATTAAGTATATCACTGTAACGGATACTATGTACAATTTGAATTTAATGATAATTCTGAGCGAAGATCGTCTGTCAGCCTACATTTTTAAAACTATTTTATCATTTATTCGTATTAATAGTGCGGTAAGTCAAACTAATTTTGTCTAAAACATCGAATATATTATTATTGTTATTAACATATAAGTCAATAACACGCGTAACCGTTGAACGGTGTAGTAAGCTATTGGATGGGTTCGTCTTAGTTTATAATTAATCTAAATATTTAAAACATTTCAGTGTATACAGAAAATAATACCTAATATAATATGTGGCAGGGCAAAGTTTGAGGTAAATGCGATTAGTGTTTTCTTCGAATAAGATTTTAAATCTTAATATTAATTAATTAAATTAATTAAAATATTTAGACATGTTATTTTTTTAAATGTATATACTCTTATAATTTGTACTTAATTCTGATGATTTGTCGAGGTATTTACCTATTGGGTTTTGTTTTCAAATAGAAATGCTTAATATAATAATATGCCTTTAATAAATTACTTTTTGGTTTTATTTGTATTTATATGTAAAAACGTTATTAATGTTACATATTTATTCGGATAAGTATGAGAATCCAAGTAACACGATGGGATACGGGACCACATTATAATTGACGGTAACACAATTATAGTGCAAAATGACTTGTCCTTATTAAATAATATGTAAAAATGATATACCATACACGTCATACGATATCGTATTTTAATTAAGCCTTGGTCATTGTGTCAATCTGTCTATGTTTTTTTTTCAATATTTATGTTTTATATGAAGTTCGGATATGATATAACGTGAGAAAGGTTGTCGTGGCTCGTTAGAACACCATGGTTATGTATTCATGACATATTACGTCAAACCGTCAGCGGAATGTATGACAATTCATTCAGTAATAGATATTATATTTAATTTACAGAAAAATTTAATTGTATTTATATTTTTAATGTCACGCAGTTGTAGATAGTATATGAAAATACACAACGAAAATCCAAATAATTCTGACATTTGAGTTGGTTTGATTAATTTATAACGCTATACGTCTATGCTATGAAAACTATACACTGCTGTATTATAACTATTCACACGTCGTCATTGATTTAACATCGACATGTATACATTATAAAATACTTGAATAAAAAGTTTAATATTATTACGAATAAATCTATTGGCTTTATAGTTTATACTTTTATAGTGATAATAGTATACTTGCACTAAGCTATACGTATTTTGTCATATTATGTATAATATATAG
Source organism: Rhopalosiphum padi (assembly GCF_020882245.1). Lineage (NCBI taxonomy): Eukaryota > Metazoa > Arthropoda > Insecta > Hemiptera > Aphididae > Rhopalosiphum > Rhopalosiphum padi. Next base: position 38,454,278 of record NC_083597.1, read on the forward strand.
TAATCATATATAGATGAGTAAAATTGTAGTCAATTTTTTTCTAGTTATAGTTGGCTGGTAATTGGTTTTTTCCAAATATTATAACGAAAAAAATTCATTAAACATAATTAAATTATTCACGTAAAAATAAATAATTCAATCTAAATATTATATTATACAAGTACATGAATCACGATTGCGAATAATTAATATTAAATTCACATACTTACCACTAAAAGTACAGTTATTAACAACTTACTCAACTAGGGTTTTTTTTAGATTTTATATACATTTTTTTTCGTACAACATTTTTAAAAATGATGTCCACTCAACATAAATATAATATATGATCTTTATTATTATTATTTTTTTTTAAAGTTCACTTATACCTCCGTTACATTCCATGTATATTTTAAAAAGTTAACGTTGTATGTACTACCCGAGGCTTTGCGTCTCTTCAAACCATTAAAACTTAATTTATCTGTACTTATGGGTAGTCTGTATATTTTCTGTTGAATTTCAGATCATATTTTATCCACCATTGCATTACGACATTTAGAACAATATATATAATTGTGTATTTTTTCACCGAACGCTGTATTATTTTATTTTCAATAGATAATAATACAAATTACGGTAATATATTTTTGATTCAATAATTTGTAATTATGAATTTCATGAAATAACACATACCTTTTTAATTGCTTTAAAACTTAGGTAGTAAGTACAATTGCGCTTATTTAAGAAATATTCATAAAATATGGTCGTCACTGTTCATTTAACACTAACCTTATTAGTATTTATATAGTTTTTAATACAAAGTTTAGTCTAATCATCGGATAAAAATGTAGTTATTCGTTTGTAATAAACGAAACCATAGAATTAAATTAATGACAATACATGGCAATACCACTTTCGACACAATAATTAAATAACTTTTATTTTTATCGAACGAAAAATCGATACACTAATATTGAATAAAAAACAAATCGAACGTTAAAATGTTTAAACTCCATGAAAAAAAACATATTTATTTAAGCTACAGATGTTTAACAAGTGCAATTGTAAAAAAAAAAACATACATTTTTATTTAACTAGTAGTAAACTATATACAATAGAAAGTAATATCGACATTAGTCATAAACTCATAACTCATATTATATGCTTTTAAATTAAACCTGAGTTCAGTTATCAAGTATAATGTGTAATAATAATATAGTTTTTAGAAAATACATATTTCATTATTTCAAGTTTTAGTAAGATGATACAAAAATATGGGAATTATGATTTTAACTATATAAATATGAAGTTTTTAATATTATTTATTTTTAATATTTTCACATTTGTAATATCTAATCACATCAAATTAATTCCAGAATTATGCAAAGCAGGTATAGCATACGTTTTTATTGAATTGTAGAAAATATTTACATAGTATGCTTTACAGTTCTTAATAATTATAATAATTGCACACTTTAATAAAAAAAAAAATCATAAGACCATTAAAAGTTTATTATTAAATTATTCAATACATAAAAACAAAAATAATTGCCTATAGTATTATTATTTTACGTTATTATTGATTCGCTTTGAGGGAAAATAATATGTACTGGTGTGTTTTAATATTATATTTTTTAGAAATTGTGGTTTTTAAAAATAAGTTAAAACTATGCTCGTCAATATTTCTTTAATTTTTTTTCGACAGTCATGTTTTCTATACGTCCCATTTAACTATTAAAAAAATATATTTATAAAAATATAAGTATATCAATTTTTGATTATATTACATTAATCAGGAGATAATTTTATCGCATTTTTAAATTTTATATTCGTTAGAATATTTTATAATTATTTCTTTATTTTCGTCTTTAGTTTTTTTTAACCATTGTCCTATAAACTATGATATTAATATTTTTAATTGTTAACTGTAGTTGTACTTTTAATGTATACCTATGTACGGCATACCTAGAATTTGTATTTCAAATAACAAAATGAGAGAACTTTTTTAAATTCATTGTTACTTTTATTTAATTTTTTATTATAGATTTAACTAAATTTTTTTGTATGAATTAGGTTTTGATTTAGTGTTAGAAACGGTTTGTTTTACTTGAAGAGTGCACAATGTGTGAAAAAACAATTAAACCTAGACCCTAAAAAATCCGTCAAGAGCAGATTTTAATTTTATTTAAAGTTCTGTTTTGGGCAGTTTGTTTTTTTATATAAATATGAAAAAAAAATGGTAAGACTATCTATAATCTTTTTAATACAATACTTATTGTTTGATAAAATGACAAAATTATAAAATATGTCATTGGATATTTCACAGTTTAATAAAATTAAAATACATGTATTTATTACAGTTAATAACCTATGTCATGTATAATGTGTGTTTGTGTAATATATGTGAGTTGTGTGTTAGACCTGTTAACTGTATATTAAACTCAATTTATAAAATATATATAACTGTTTGTACACATTTCAGGTGATCCATTTACGGTGAATCATCAAACACCAACAATTCATGGTATCCTCTCAGCACTAGTGAATACAAATAAAAAGTGCTTGAGTAATTTTTCGTTATTAAAGGTTAAGAGAAACGGCGGCATTGTGGATTTGGAAATTTGTTATGACGAGTTTTTATTAAAAACAATATACGTAAAATTTGAAATCGATGGCGTTTCACTTAAAAAGTTTGACAATGTGATTATACCACCACTTGTGACTCAAAATATAAATTTGTATCCGGAAAATGTAGCGTGTTTCTATACAAAAGTAATTTCAACTAAATGCTTTAGTTTTTATAGGTACTAAAATATTTATAAATAACAAATATTATGTCGATTTAAAAATTAATTTAATTTTTAATCATCCAAAGAGATGGAATGAATTTTAGGCTATTATGTATTTTAAGAATATATAAATTCAATGAATTTTAAGTTGTTTTTAAAATACTTCTACGTTTACCATGCAATATAGCATATTATTAAGTATTAACTTAATGTTGTTGCCATAATTATTAATATCTGTTTCAAAAACGGCGTTACTTATTGTAATTCTATTTTGTTAAAGTAAATAAATTGTTCGTGTGTCTACCTTCGAGAATATTACAGTTTATAACTTTTGTATTTATATAGTGAAAATATGAATCAGAATAACAAAATGAAAACCAATATCATATAAAGCGTCTGCGACATAATATATTTATACCTATGTATAGAATATATAGCCGACAGCCGTATTATATTATTATTTTCTAAAAAAAATGTATTTTATATGTGTACATAGAATCATCAAGCAGCTCTATTTAAATATATATACAACGGTGAAGATGCCATTACCGATTCATCGTTTTTAACCGAAGGACATTTAGCTAGTAATTCCGATTTTACTGAGGACTATAAGCAACTGGCAATGTTTTTTTACGCTAACATAACGCCCCAATGGAAATCCATTAATCAGCACGCGTGGGCACTTATTGAGTCTGCTATTAGATCGTATGCGATTGATGTAAGTATGCTATTCTAATATTATGCTATAGAATTCACGTGTCTTATATTATTATAATACATGTTTTTTAAAAGTTTACGGAAGTGTTCAAAACGAATTTTGTTGTAAACGTTATTGAACCAAATGTTACGGTCTTACAACGAAATCGTTTAAATCGGAAAGAGTGTACTGCAACGGCTTAGTCGAAATATTTAAATATTGTATTATATCGTTACAATAATTATCGTAGGTAACAAATATTTAGCTTTCAACAAAAAACAAAGTATTTAACATAACCGAAAGGAAAATAAAATGCGCATGTTTATAATTCTATAATATTCTTTTATGTTTATACAAATATTATGTTATTGCGTCTCGTGCATAATAGTTTAATATAAATTAAACGTATTACGTACATTAGTATATATACTAACAATTATTATTAGCTTCAGCTACGATGCAGTAAAATATTATTATTAATTACATAGTTGTAAACACAATGGGTATTCACGCTCGGATTGTTATTATTTTACAATGTTGTAATATTTAATAGGCAGACGTCGTGTTGCGTTACTTTTTATATTATCGAGAAATACAATATTATTTATACTATAATATAGAGTGTTTGATATATATTTACTCTATAAGACGAGAATTTTGTGCGCTTGTAAATAAATCACAAAATGTGATGTTCGCTAGATTTCGTATATTGGCTTAGATGTTAGAGCAGCGATATTTACGCCCGTCTATATAATATTATCCGAAATGCATTTTATACACCAAACACACTTGACGTTTAAATCAATTTGTTCAAATTCTGATTTCGAATTTTTAAGTATATATATATATATATATATAGATAACATTTTCAATTACTCAGATTTGTTATTCCATTAAAAGAGTGTCCTGTAGCGATATAAACTTTTTTTTGTTTAATGGTCTTCTGTAAAGTTTCGATGTTGTATCACAATAGAATATATTATATGAGATTCAGTCTGCCACAGTATATGCGGCCTACGCGTATATACATCACACGTAGAATATATAGTGTGTTCTTACTTTTATAAGCGCGTAGGCTCGAAAATCAGTCAAATTATTCCCGACCTCACTTTTTGCCAAAAAAAATAAATAAAAACAATGTTTCTATATGCCTTCCGGGCTCGTAATATTATGGATACGTGCTCAGGGATTTGAAACGAAGGGGATACGAATATAATACTTCAAACAAGTCATCGAGGGCGAATGAGAGACTGAGTAAGATATAATATATAGTATTATGTTTGTTCGTTTAAAAATAATACACAAATTATACCAAAACAACAGTAGTACGTAAATAAAATACATTGCAGTGGCGATGTGTGCCGGTAAAATATATATTCTTCCGTAAAAGTCCATTTTAAATGTCGAGG